>NW_028301615.1:11500000-11612500 GCF_987345545.1 Pholcus phalangioides | reverse complement strand
ACTTATCGAGCTCCAGGACAGGTCAATCAGGGCCGTAACTAGTGGGAAACAACGGGTGCTCATGCCACGCGCGACAATTTCAGGAGGAACAAGCAACACCGTTAGAAAATGATCGGCTTTTATAGTGGAGAAGGTTGGAAAAAATCACGTATTCTTCTCTCTCACCGCGAAAAAAATCCCAAATAGTTACGAACCTCTCGCCTCAATAAATTAAAATTTTGTAAAAAAAATTTTACAAAACAGACAAAAATAATCATAGGCGCAAATTTTCTTTCCCGGTTAGAGATCCATCGTTGCCACAGTGATTGTCGGCTGAAGTTTGTTTTCTGTGGTTCCGAACTTCGAGGCACAAAAAATGCGATCTGATATCTCCTCGTTAAAAAGTCTCGACCCAGAAAAGCAACAGGCCTACAACGGTACAATTATTCAATCATTACACTTCACGCATAGTTAGAAAAATTGATGGCAGGTGACAGCACTACTAACAAGCATTACACAGAAACAGATTTCACCTCAGGTTCACAACACATACATGCACAGCTTCCAGCGTGATCCAAGTCTTCTTCGACTACCTACTGAAATCTCTTCACTGAGACAGAGTGGCGGGCCATGATCTGGTTAGGAGGAGGAGGATTCATCCAAATGAGATCCGTCCGCAGAAACCCCCCGGCTTCTTTCTATAGAGGCGAGTTAATGGCTTTGCCCCGGTTCTCACGTAATTAAATTACTTTTGACCATCAATGAATTAAAAATTGCCAAATGCCCCCCCCCCCCTCCGAAATCTGCACCTTGGCTCCATAGCCCTCTTATATATATATATATATATATCCTCTTTAAATACGCAACTGTCTGTCTACATCGCGTATTTCCTGATTAGATATAAGCCAGTGCTATCTGAGAATAGATCACGTTATGGCCCAATACCTGAAAGTCCCGAAGGTGTATTCACACCAGTAGGGTATCATGGGGTTCACACAAGAATAAGAGAGTGCTGAATCGAAAAAACAACTTTACAACGAATAATTACAATGACAGACATCACTCAGACAAATGAAACTTGGGTTGTACTTACTTCGGTTGGCTTTAATACGGCGCAACAATAGCAAGCACATGGGAAGAACGAGGGAATCTTTCAAAATATTAAAGGCAATGAAAATTATTATTTATTTTAAAAAAACTATCGATATCATTTGCTCGATAAATATTACCTGTTTAGTAGAATTATCTTCCTCGTTGATTGACTTTTTCCTTTCATAATATGTAATTTTGTAACACATGCGTGATTATTGCGTACGTATAGGTTATTTTTTCATCGTTTAGTTCAATTCGCAGAGTAGAAAAGATTGATCTGATTCAATTATGTGATCATTATCGTAATCAGATGATTGTGATGATGCTCATCCAGAAGATGAAAAATCATCCGGAGAAGCCTGAAAACACGTGAGGATAAAACAAATTGGGAATAAATAATTTCTACAGGATATCTCTTGAATGTCTTGGTCCTTGGGTCTTCCATTTCAATTAAATTCGCTAAGAGCGTGGTTGGCTAAACTCACTTGTCCAAGTTCGAACTGTAGCGGTAAATGAATATCAAGAAGCAAAAAAGAAAAATTGGTATATTGAATATCGATCGATAAATCTTATGCTTTTTCGATTAACGTGAAATTTTTCCGTCAGAAGTAACGAGATCTGTTAATAATGTCCTTGAAAATGAAAAGTCGATCGATGGACGCCAATCGACAAGAAACACACACACACACACACAATCAATATATAACAGTTACGTATAATATCATGACAACGTGAGACTTCGATCGGGAAACCTTCGGGGCCCTCTTGATAAATCATTGCAAATGCTAATCAAGATCAAGACGTAGAGAACTAATGAATACAACGTTACTTTCTGCTTTGCGGGCCAAATGAAAAACAAAAACAAGAGTTATTCATTATTCATTCCATCGTGTAACCAGTTATTCAATTTTACGATTAGTGAATGAAAAAAAAAGAAACACTTTAAATATATTTGTACTCAGCATGTAAAAACCACATGTTCTTTATTCAAGACCATGATATTGGTAAATGACTCATTTCTATGCTGTCTAAAATGAATAGTAATATTACCTCACATTCTAACGATAGAACATGAGAACACTGTAAAATTTTGTAATAATTTCAAATATCTTAACGAGTGTTATCGAGAAATAGCATTTTTTCGCATAGCACCACAATTTGATGTTTTAAATGGCCGAAGAGATTACTGAAAATCCAGTAATGGTACACACGTTGAAATAAATGTTTTAAAACATTTCAACCACAGCTGATAACGTTTGGAATAATTTTCCGAAATAAATTTCAGCCTCCAGTGAAAACGTTGTATGGCCGAGATTATACGCTATAAAAGTTTGATAAAAGTTTAATTATAAAAAAATTAAATATAAAAAAAATTTCCATTAGATATACGTTTATTTTTTAATAAATATGAAATTATTTCTTTCATCATATCTAGAATTATTTTTTCCGGAAATTATGAAATTTTCATCAATTTCGCGATTATTTTTTTCTGTTTGAAATTATTTCTTTTTTCTCAATAATTCTGATATAATTTTTTTTTGCATTTTTAATAACTCAAATTAATTCTCTCACTAAAGTTAATTTCGTAATCATTTATGCAGCATTTTCGTAGTGATGTATTCCTTTTCATAAGCGGAGTACAACGGAGATCAACGTGGCCATTGGAGTGAAGGCAAATGGTACATAATGTCCCATAATCGACTGGCGGTTTTTCAAAATGGGATAGCAAGAATGACGGTGATAGATATTATTTGATCATTTTTGTCGCACCACGGTCATTTTCTGCACACGAGGGCTAATTAGACCGGGACCTACAATTTATTGCGATTCCGAACGGTAGGTACTTGTTTTTTTATACTCGTCGAGAGATTGGTGCGCTAACCCCTCGATGGGGACTCCATGCGGTAGCAATATTTTGCTGCGGTCAAGTCGCCGTTTTTTGTTGTACCTCTGTGTCAGGAAAGTTTTCTGACAAGGACGAACCGGGTATCAAACTCGCGACACCTGTAAACATCCTTTGGTACTTTAGGCGAGTATCTTATCGACCTGGCTACCTCGCCCCTGATAGATATTAAAGTCGTTCTTTCGGAATATAAATGTGCAGAGTCGGAAATTACAGCTCCGTCATTCATTGTACACGGACACCCGGTGCTCAAAAACCCAATTCTAAAGTTGTTGTCCGTGAAAAAAAAATTTCACTTTTCTAAATGCAATATTCGCAGAAATATCTGAATTCAAAAATCGGAGAAAAGTTGGGAAAGAAACGTTGCCCGTTAGTTTTTGTTGCTCTTTCCTCCGGTTTTTGACGGTTCTATATATATCTCAGCGAATATATTGCACTTAGAAACATGGAACATTTTTGTTGGCATCCGGGAAACAACTTTCTAATTGGGTTTTTAGTGTCCATATAAAATGTTAATTTTTTATTTTAATAAATATAAAACCCCTTGCAACATGAATGACGTAGTAGAAAAATTTCTGGCTCTTCACACATTTATATTCCTCAAGCATGACTTTATTATCTGACGTCGTTTTCTTGCCATCCCATTTTAAAAACCGTCAATGGATTGTGGGACACTCGTACGTTGATGCGAATACGATGCAAGTAAAAATGTATACGTTGATCGAGAATCCCAATGAAAAATATTCAAAAAGTTTTTTTTTTCTTTACACCCAATCAATCACAAAACGTGTTAGTAATTATAGCTCTCTTAGAAGACATCAATATTTCAGGATTATTCCTCTCATCCAACATCATTTTAATTTCCACGAAAGTCGCATAATCATAATAGTTTCTTGAAAAATAATTTTTACTGAGTGTAAATAGATAACTAGAGAAAAACATGGATCCTAGTGTCAGTAAACTCTTAAAAAAACAAAAAACTGAAATGAAATATAGAGAAAAGGGGGAATGGGGGTATAAAAAAAGAAAGGCCAATGAGCATTGGTATTAGAAGATGCCATCATCAGATAATGAGCCATCGAGGAAGCAACTGGATAATTGCGAGGCCTATCAGCAAAAAAAAAAAGGCATTGGCATTCGGCAATATTATTCCAAATGTTTGCACTGCAGTATATATAGTAGTTAGTTTTTTTTTTCTTTTCTCCATACGGGGAAAGACATTTCTCAGTGTTATTCTCTGCAACACGAATCATCAAATGGCTTTTTCTCTCGAGCAATGAGTCGTCATTTAATGACGGAATGAAACTGAATTACGATTTAACGTGCACTTTTGCCACGTTCGAGCCATAAATCTTGTAACCCGTTCCTTTCCCGAAGGCTCGATTTTTATTTATTTTCCGCGATGGGTGCCACGTTATTTTGTGTCATGGTTTTGGTGTAATAATCGTTATTAAAAATCAAAGTATTTGTTTATTTTATAGACATGATGACCATTTTTTTTTTTTTTTTTTGGCTATATCGCCTATGTGTATGTTTTTTTAAGCCTTTTCTCCATCTTTCTACTTTTTTTTTAAATAAATCCTTATGAACAATCCTAGGAGAACATCATTAGGAGAATATATGGTTGACTATATCTTGCGTGTTTAGTCGAGAATGTTACTATTTTTTTAACCTACCGAGTATGATGTAAAAACACTTGAAAGTTACTATTAATATTCGCATGGCTATAGAGAGCATTGATATCTCTAATACCAGAGTATCACCCTTCAACGGCTATCATTTCATAGTCCTATAGACAATTCAAAATAAACCGCATAATTCATTGAGATAATGTAGGAATGTTTTTTGATGGCTGCAGCTCTTCATAATTAGGGAAACTACGAGTTTTTTTCTCTATCAATGTGTTCTAAGCCTCAAATTTTCTTAGTTGCTTAATGCATGGGTATTAGAATGAAAATTGGTCTTTCATTGTCTATGTTTAACCATTAAGACATTTTTAAAGGACACAAGTAGTTTCCTGTAATAGATACACGTGCCATTCCAGGCAGTACCTAAAGTCTGGGCTGGCCATTTCGCGTGTTGACAAAGTACGAAGAGAACGAGAATAGTTCTCTAGCTATTTCAGGCTTTGACCCGACTTTGTACGTTGGGCGTAACTCATTTGAAAATCAGAAAGGTGTCTTGAATATGAGCAAGGCAGGGACTGTCAAACGTCGAGACGTCAAAGTTTCTCCGAAAAGGCGTGGGAACTGCATTTTTAAAACTACACAATAATTCAATAATAAGCCTTTTTATGTCGATTGCGAACATCAGGGCAGCGCGACGCGAGTTTCCGGTGCGAAAATAATCTCGGGCTCCTTAGTCCCGATTTTATATATTTTGTTCGCGAGAGGAAACAGATCAAAAGGTCCATTATTATTTACATGCATTATCACAGAATATAGAGAAAATGTTGAAAAATATCTGTTCACCAATGGAAATTCAGAATTAATGAAAGAAAAATCCCAGAATTGATTTAAATTCAAAAATTAATGAGAGAAAAAATTCCATAACTAATGAAAATTCAGAATTAATAAAAGAAAAATTACAGAATTAAGGGGGCGTTCAAGTATTACGTCAGCAAATTTTTAGCCATTTTTGACCTATTCCCCAGGTGAGCAAAAGTCAGCAACACTCTGATTCCCCCCCTCCCCCCACTGTTAGCAAAATTTCGTCATCTCTGACCCCTACCTCCTAACGCATATTTGTGGGACTCGTGCCCCTCACCCCAGACGATCATAAATTTATTTTTTTTTATGCAAAAAATATTTTTTAAATTAAAATTTGAAAGAAAATACCTTTATATGTTATTATAATCAATTTCTGTCAATTTCAATGCCATTTAAAGACTAAAAGAGCTCGCCGCCTGGCAGTCGAGTGGTTAGGGAACTAGCTTCTCACTGCGCAGGTCTGGGTTCGAATCCCGGTTCGGGCATGGATGTTTGCTAATACTAACAAATTCCCTGGACGGATCATGCTGATCCCTTGGGAATACGTGTGGATCACGTTATTATAAAAAAAAATAAATTATTTTTTAATAAATTCATTGCGACCCACCGTCGAAGCCACATAGGCTAAACCCTTGGTCCACGGAGTAATTATATACTCCGGGGGATATCTGATGTGGCGTGAGCCCTTAAACCTAATTTGTAAAAGTGAACCAAGTGGCACATTTACAGATCACGTAAGTGACACGAAACACAGTTCCAGAACACTTAAACGATCCGTGGCACATTTAGAGATCCCTTGAGTGACATGTGGCAAAGTTTTAGAGCACTTAAGCAGCTTCCAGTTCGGTTCTACATCACTCAAGTTACCCGGCACATTCCCACATTACTTCAGTGACGCGCGGCATAGTTCCAGAGCACTTGAGCGGCCCGGACACATTTTCAGACAACTTGGATCTGCGAAACATTTAGAAATCACCAAAGTGGCTCTGTATAGCAGTGTTTCTCAACCGTCGGGGCGCGGCCCGGCACTGGATCCTGACATCATTCATACCGGGCCGCGAGTGATTGGCCGTTTACGTTTTCCTCATTTGTTTTCCGTTAGTCGTTTGTTTGACCGGGCCTTCCAGTCACAAAAGTGAATGAGACCGGGCCGCTGACTACCAAAGGTTGAAAATCACTGCTGTAGAAGACTTCTCAACAGTTTTCAATAGGAAGAATGATACTTCAGGTGTCCACAAACTATTGGAAGGGTTTTCTCGTTTTCGGCACCCAGTAAGATTCCATGAAGAATATTTCATATTTTTAGAAAGGGTGGGTGATGATCGTAAACATCATCTAAATCCCCCCCCCCCCGTCATCAGAAGTCAGCAAATCGTAAACCCCCTTCCTCCCATCGATGCTGACGTAATTCTTGAATGACCCCTAATGGAAATTCCAAATTAATAAAAGAAAAATTACAGAATTTATGAAAATTCCAAATTAATGAGAGAAAAATCCCAGAATTTTCTATGCACTGTAGCATCCTGTACAGAGCACATCAAAGAAAAAGACTTACAGGATATTAATGCTCAGAGACAAACTTTGGAAAGAAAAGTTTGCTGTTTCCACTGGAAACCGAACCCTGGTCCTCTTGCATTCCTGACAAGTTCAATAACTAATACGTACGTCACACGTACACAACTATTTCCTCCCTTATTATAGCATGCACAGTAGCGTGATGCAGTGAGTAGAGCGACATAGTAGTATTGTTAATTCTAGGCGGAGACAACAATCTTCTCGTTCCAAAGTTCATCTCAGCATTAATATCCAGAAAGGCTTTTTTCTTTGATGGGCTGTGATGCTAAGTGGCTGAGAAAATAACATCTCTCTAGATAGACCGTGTATTTTTTTTATATTTTCAGATAGTATCTATCAATTAAGTATATCAGTTGTGTCTGAGATGGCAAAATTTCCTCTTACGTTAGGTTATGAGCTGTATTATTTTCATATCGCCTTTTACGAATAGACCATAAATTGAACGAAACGCTTTCATATCAGATTCAATAAACGAACACCCTTATCCCACAGGAAGCTTTTTTTTCTTATTTGCCGGCTTTCTTCTACGGCAAGAAGCTGCAACCGCGACCACCGTCGCCACCAATTGACTGTGGGAACTGGGTCGCAACCCTTTCGAGTCATTTGTCTTACTCCGTTATTGCTATTATTGTTGTTATTATTAATAATAGTAATAATGCGAAGCTTTTTCTCAGTATGTGTCCACCTGCAGCAACGTTATTCCGAAACGAAAAAGGGTCCGGTCCGTTCTAAAGTTAATATTCCTAATGACCTTTTCGGAGTCTTCACGTTTGTCTCACCCAGCCCAAGTAATTAAGTCTCCCATCTTTGTTTTAAGTCTATTAATTAGAACGGACCTCCAGCAAAAGGAAAACCTCATCTGTACGCCAAGTCGTAGACGGAAGCGCGAGGACGACACGCAAACAATCGCAATACATGCCGCCACCGCCCTGCCGTGAGATAAATACTCTACATTATACAACACGTTATTTTTATATGAGGGTGAAAAAAGCACTTGCTCTTATAAACGATATGATGTCCATTTGTTACCTTTTATTTACACGAGCGTCGCTCCGGGCGATGGCCTCCTCTTAGACATAGCTTTAGACAAATGATCTGTCTCTCCGAGAAGATTCTCAGACGAAAAATGCTCACCGAAGTGGTGTTGACAGAAGCGCTTTATTATTAATAATTCTTGTTTTTTCGAGTTACTCCTGAGATCAGTCTCTCTCATGTCTTTTCGTCTCATTTTTCTCAAAATTCGATCTACCTTAGAGTGAGAAAAGAAATAAATTTCCCCCAAGCTCTTAGTTTGAATAATTTGAAAAATAACATGAAATAAAATTATTCAAATGAGCAGTTGAACTAATGTGATGCTATTAGTGATATTTTCTTTTTTAAGGAAGGGCCGCTTGGCAATAACTTCCAAAAAGCAGCGCTTTCCAGTGTACGTTGCACACAGACTCCATTTTGAATCATAGTGACAGTGTGTGCTTTTTGCGCAGTGTGTTGGAAATGTTAGAGATATAATTGATTTGCCCGATGAAATAAGTTCTGTTATTCACTTCCTGATCGTAAGAGATGTCTCTAAAGAAGAGATTAATCGCTAGATCTGTAAAGCACATAATCCAGATGCTGTGAGTAATGGCTCGTGAATGTGCAAATCAATTCAACGATAGCCGGGATAGCATGTGAATCATGGTGTTTAATAAACGCGTAGCAACATGCGGTGATTACAAAAAGCCGGTCTGAACTTTATCATAATTCATTGAATTCGGATCTATATATTGCAGAGATCTGGCGATTAATGTCTGTCAGCGCTTCGTTTCTTTCGGACAGGAAGCAAATGAAAAGCAAGGCCACCCTTATCGGACGTGGGGCCCAGTGCGAAAACAATTTCGGGCCTCCTTGGCCCCGATTTTATATATTTTATGGGGGAGAGAAATCTGCACATAAAAATTTATGCATTATCACTAACCAGTGAAAATTCAGAACTAATCAAAGAAAATAAATCCCAGAATTAATGAAAATTCAAAATTAGTCAAAGAAAAAGTCTCAGCATTGATTGAAATTTAGAACTAGGGAGAGAAAATCCCAGAATTGTAAAAATTCAGAATAAATTACTAAGAGAAATAGTTGCAGAATTGATGAAAGAAACAATTCCAGAATTCAGGAAAATTCCAAAATCAAATCAGTGGAAGCTCAGACACCTTATTTTACTACAAAAAAATGTTTTTTTGATACATATATATATATATATATATATAAAACGAGGAGACGTAAGAAAAAAATAAATTAGAAGAGATTGAAAAATTGGAAAAATATGGATCAATGAGAAGGCCGTTCTCAAGGGGGAAACCCCCCCCCCCCCATTGCTCCAAACTGCAAAAATGTTTCTAATGAATAGGCATTTCCCCCGACATTTATCGCAAAAATTTCGGGGGGAACTGATGGTAAATTTGTGCCTATTAAGCATATTATCAAGAAGAAGATACTTGAAAAATGCTGAAAATGGAATGTCCTCATATCTTAGACCAAGATGCCTAGCAGCTTACCCCTCCCGACCTATATTGCCATTCCAGTAAACCTCTCTCTCTCTCTCTATGTTGTTAAAAAAATTTAAGGCTTGACAGTAGCGTACGCAGGCTTTTTTATTGGGGTTTCATCTTTTTTTTCTCTTCTTAAGAGGTCTGACCGTAACAAAAAAAAAAAAAAAAAACACCAGCGTACTCCAGTGAGGCTTCATCCCCAGGCCTTGCCAGCCTCACTCTTGAAGGTAGGATCATTGTTATAGCAGTGTCACGCTACCCTGACATTGGGTCTCACACTGGGGTTCCATGGCAGCTTTTTTTGGGTTCCACCTGATCCGAACGCCACGGAACCCTTAAAATTCTCAGCATCCGAAGAGCCTTCAAAGAAGAAAACTTTCTTGCTACTGAAACTCGCAAAGCTGTTCCTAAGTTTGCATTTTAACGATATAGTCTCGTGTAAGAAATCCAAACCACTCTCTGGGACAGAGGTCTTTTACCTTTTACTAGTCGCAAGCAGTGCCTGTCATCAAAATAGGAGCACCTTTTCAGTAAGTTTGACATAATGAATGTATGAAATTAGGATTGGTTTTAATCCTTGAATGCAATTTGTACAAAGTGTTTAATCAGGACGTTGATCAAATGCTCACGATTACGAAATCAGAAACGGGTATCGAGCACTGTGATTGCTTCAGGGAGCACCGTGGTGCTCGCGAGTAACAGGTTGAAGACGCCTGTTTTAGAATGATTAAGCAACTTAGAAACAGTGACATTGTGTTTTTCGCATTGAATTTATGAACCAGAAGCTAGTTTATTGATGCCATTTTCCGTTCTATCAGGGAAATTGTGAGTTTCTTGGGAAATTGTTCGTAAAAACTGTTTTTTTGAGAAATTGTTTATCCATTAGAAATGAGGATTCTCCTATTAAAGAATTTACATCCAAGGGGGAATCGGGTCACCCAGGACCATCTCAACACACTAGTTACACCCGGACACAGCACGGGGACCTCATTTGCATAGGGGCTTCCCCGATAAGATCTGGCACAATGGTTTATGACATTAAATATATAAATTAAGAGGCGATGCCTAAACCCGTTTTAATTTTGCCCTGAAGCTATGATGTTGTTGAGACTGCAGTAGGGACACACTTTTTTTTGGACAAGTATTCAGAAATTTGTTTGAGTTCGCGGTAGAACAAACTCATTATCATCAAGATTTCCGCGGAACAGCCTTATCAAGGAAGTTTTACGTTTTAAACGCTTGACCTAAGCTGAGGAGGCAGTTTGCAGCAGTGACTACCAGATGAAATCCCAGGATTAAGCGATGGTGACACGTTTATGTTTCAGCTTCGTAATTTGATCTAGTGACATCTGCAAGACTCGAATTATATAGAAACGTCCGGAAATTTGGCGGTCATAATCAGAAGTTTACCAGGACCTATCAAAATCAGAAACGATAATAATACTTTAACGCAGCCGAGCTGATACGTGGTTATGTCTGTTTGTGCGCCAATCAAAAGATTCGGGAGGGGGTAATTGAAAGGGGGAAAAACATTAACTTTTCTCTGAAAAATTCAAAAACATTTACATGTTATTTTTGATTGCGAGAGTTTTTTCATCAGTGTTTAATAATGAAGGGAAGAGGAGAGGAAGCTGTGGTATATATATATCCTGGAACGACACCAATAAGAAACATGCTATTACCTGTCAATTTTCACTGTCATAAACAGAACATTCCGAGTAAATGATAGAAACGCTGAACAATTAGAAAAAGAAAAAAAAAATTCTATCGATATATATATATATATATATAGGCACCTAGAGAAGTGAACATATCATCATATTCTCTTTCATCGTTTTCTTTTTAAGTTTCGATTCACCAAACGCGGAAGGGATGAGCTCTTAATGTGCCAAGATATATACTCGTAATTGGCCATTAGTGGCTCGTGGCATGAGAATTCCTCCGATTTGCCGAAGCTTTGTGATGATGACTCCTTTCCATGACCCTCGGGCGGCCTTCTATCAGCATTTACTACAAAATTTTTCGTCGACAAAAAGAAAGAATCGAGTCTCGTGCGCCCGTGCACGGTCAGCCAGTTTTTAGGATACACTGTGTATCTATCTAGTCATCAAATCTCCCGAATCTTGATCTGGCGACGCCTAGCCTTTGACTGGTAGTCCTTGGGAAGCAAAAAAAAAAAAAATCTAGCTGCTTCTTTTTCTCTTATAAGACCATTATTATTATTATCATCATCATATTTTTTTTCGCAGCGCTTGAATCCGAAATGTTCTTCATTAACCTTCTAATCATAGTTATTTCAGCGTTGTAATTGTTTCCATTGATCCGCTGTCCTCGGATGCTAACGCGTTAGACTGAAAAATCGCCTCCTGTTTCTTATATGCATCCAGAGAGGGAGCTATTCACCTGCATTGAGTTAGTTCTTACACGCACCATCACCTTCACCAATCCTCTCACAACTTCATTCATTTTCCTGCCTTAAAAAGTGTTCTAGAAATTCGCTGTCGTCCTTTATCCGCTGTGAAGATGGAGGAACGGGGAGGGCAACATATAGAGTGGATAGAATGTGAATCGATTGCCCTTAAAAATCGTTAATCAGAGGTACACAAGCTCACCCCTTCCGATCTGATAAGAGCTTCTTAAATTGCGAGCTCCGACAAATTACCTCAGAATTTAGCCGCAGGGCCGAGCCTCAGTTTTTGTTGCAGTTCTTATATATGATATGCTTTAGTGGTAGTGGGAAAATTTATCGCCGTGTCGGATTTCAAGGTGTTGTAGCGTGGAAAAACACATGTTGGGTAGGGCTAATATAAGACTTATTCATTTCACTAATGCATATTTGCGATAAATTGGCCTTCGGTCATCCTGCTTCAGTTCGTAAGTAGTAGTTGTTGCTGCCGCTGCAAACATCGCGAAATTCGTTTCCGTGAAAACGTCAATGAATGGTGCAGCCAATTTTTATTGATTTTCAATTTCGTTTCCTTCCCCCTCAACCTTATTTAATCAAAATTAGCACGAATAAATTGGGAAAAAAAATTCGTCAACAGTGTTTTCAAAATAAATTGAAAATACCAAAATTGACAGTTTTTTCTGAGAAACGTTTCTTCCCTCATATATATATATATATATATATATATTCTCTCTCTCTCTCTCTCTCTCTTATTATTATTATTGTGGCGATGTGGTGCTTATGTGTATGATGGGTAGCACCTGATAAGTAGATAGATTTTCCACTCGAATAAAAAATCGAAACTTTGCACTCGGAAAAAATTATCAACTTGTTTTATTTTTAATTTGAAATATTCTAAATAAATATTTTTTTTTAATCAAAATTTTCAGTTTTCAAAATTAGTGAAATCAATTTATGGCGTCTTAACAGGTGAGCCAACAAGGTCTTGGCCCAGCTCCTGTTTCTTGTATGGGAAAACAGGGCATGTTCACGGAGACCACAAATTTCCAGTGCACCAAAGTTGGCTGTCTTTTGTATTTACACACACAACCCACATGTCATCTTGCCCTTCGTAAAGAACGCCTCTGCCTCAAAAAAGACTGCATAAGGGCCCAAAAATTCATATATGCTTAGGTCCCGAACTTGTGAGAAACAAGCCCAGTCCAAGTCTCCGAATTAAACAGGTGTACCTAAACTATTCAACTTTCAATCTAATTCTCAAATTATTTCTTTTCCACAAATTCTGATGCTGACCCCTCTCTAACAATACTGTAGCTTGTATAAAATAGCTCAAAAGAGCCCCAAAAATATTTGTGCTTCATCCCTGTTCACCGAAATTATTGACTCTTCTGAAACTAGTGGTGAAAACAACACACAAATGGATCTCTTTCTCGGTTATAAGTGCATTCGTACGAGGCATCGCAGGGGCCCCTGTAACCCATAGGTTAAGAACCCCTGGCACATACCAAAATAATTCAATGGTACTCCAACCTTGGTCTGACAAATATTTGCTGAAAATGAGCCAACTTGAGTGAACGAATATTTGAGTACTGAACATGAAACGAACTAGGTAATTGGTGCCGAGATGAACTTCAGAAAGAAAAGAGTTTTTGTCCCCCACTGGAGAATCGAACACGAATCCTCTTGTAGTCCGGGCAAGTGCACTATCCCATACACCGAAGACTCTGCTTGCCGAGTAAATACGCTAGTAGGGTGATGCGCCGAGTGGAGACGTTGCAGCCTCCTTCTAATTCCAGCACAATTTTACTGATTTAACTTTATTATTTTGACAATTGTAGAATTTTTACAACAAATTTTTGCAAATTGCAGAATTTTTTCTTCTGTGTAAACTCCAACAAAAAAAAGAATTAAAACATTTGGTTTTATATGTATTTTTGATTTTGTTACTGAACTTTTGAGCGTAAGTGTAGAAAATATTACAGTAATAAGTGGAAATGTATTTAATTTTTCTTTTAATTTTTGATCCGAGCCAAGGGCGAACGATCCGGAAAAAACAAAGAACGAAATGGAAATTTGAGTTTGGTTCCCACCAGATGATTTATCGAAGGGCTTCACTGTGGAGCTTGGAACAAGGATAGAATTTTTATCTTTACCATTATATACATATAATATTTTTAAAATAAATTCTTTTTTATTTCGCCATAACTATTACTATTCGTTCTTTATAGAGAGATTCTCTTCCTGTTTTTATTATAAATTAAGTCGATCTTCGATAACATTTCTTCTGGCACTAGATTTTCCTCTTCCGTGTGAGGTTATTTATTTATTCATTGGACATTGTTTCATTTTCATTTTATTTAAGGAAAAAAAAACCGGCTTATTGGCAGCTTGAACTCCATTAACACTTTATTAGATGCTTGTTGCGATATTGGATTAATCGATAATTATTTCGGTTGTTCCTCGTTCAACATTTTCGTTGCATTAATTGAGAGATTTTTCGAGATTATTAATCGCTCAGGGTGTGGTCGGATCGTATCGATCCACCCGATTCGGCACATGGGTGAATCGTGTATGTTTTACATTGGCAATTTAGAAAAGAGACTGAAAAAAATATAGTCATTTTACACGGTCGTAACAATATGTAAATATTGATTTCTTGTTGTAATTTATTGCTCCTCATTCATGAATCTTCGTCGCATCTGTGCACCGAAAAACGAGTCAATAATAAAAAAAAATTCATTACAACAACACTGTCTCGATACTTTACTTTTTTACTGGATATGACATGTGTGCATTGTGGTCAGTTTACCAATTCAGTCCAGCAAATTTCTGTAGTTCCCTATTTTAAGGTGCGATTGTAAGTCGATCTCCCCGTAAAGAAATCTCTTCACAGAGAAAAACCGGCCTACAACGGTATAAATATTCACTCATTACACTTCACCCATAGTTCGAAAAACAGATGAAAGCCCTAAAAATTCACGCACAACACTACGAATGTACTCATACTGTTGGGCACGCATGCACACTTCCGGCACAACTCATTCCGTAGTAAATTGTCCATGAGTGACAGACCGGAGTCGTGCTCGATTCGAAAGAAAGAAAATCCAGTCGATTTGTGCTGTCTTGTCAATGCGTCAAGTGGTCGATGTGTACAGTCCGCCCGATGTGCAGAGTCACGGGTTTGCGCAGTTCGGTCAATTTGCGAAGTGGCGAATGTCTCGAGTTTGGTCAGAAATCTTTCGTTTTGGAGAAAGTTAAATTTACTTAAGTATGTAAGTTACACTTACATACTCTTTTTTACCTCGGAGGGGACTTTCGGCGAGAAAATATTGAGAAGGCGTCATCTATCAGTGGTCACCTGTGATTTGATAGGAAAAGAACTTTTCTTCGTCAATCCTCGAGTTCGAACCTTGCGGAACTGATGGTGACGTTCATGATGGCTACCGACAGGTTCGATTCCGAACAGTGGTAAAGAAAAGTTCTTTGCTCTTGCGTCACTTTGCAAAGATGCTAGACTTACATTTGGAACCGTAACATATCAACCTTTTGAGCGGCATAGCAGAAATCACTGTACTCCAAATATCATGTATATTTTTAATTAATAGGCTTTCTCCCGATTTCCAGCGGGTACAAAATAAATAGTGTAAAGAATATGTTCCATTAAGAAATCAAATTTATAAAATGTCTGGGCTTATCAACGCTTAATAAGAGGCCTTTAAGCAAGCGAGTTATCTCGTCAATGTCGCTTAAACGGTTAATCGTATATCTATATATAACCTCTGACAATAAAGTTCGGTGAATGAAGTCAGAACGGCCGATCTGGCAACACTGGCGAAACAAAACGCTGCACATGCGTAGCGGCAGGTGTTGACCATCTGCCGCCACCGTTGTTCAGTTGAGCGTCGTTTGTGTTCGTTGAAAGACTTGTTTTACAAAGTGCTTGTTTAGTGCGTTGGTTCTTAACTGAGAACAGGAAAATGAACGAACAAAAGATCAATTTAAAGTTTTGTTTTAAGCTTAGCAAGACACCGAAAGAAACTCACGCGATGCTGGTACGTGTTTATGATGATCAAGCACTGTCCATGAAGTGTGTGTACGAGTGGTTCGCCCGTTTTAGAGAAGGCCGGGAAAGTGTTTCTGGAAGTGTATTAACAAGGAATTTCTACCTGAGGGAACGACGATGAATGCTACAACGTACATTGAAATTTTGACCCGTTTCATGAACGTGTACGACCTCAATACACATCTATACACCTCTATACAAATCTACAATTTTAGATGGATCGTCGCCAAATTTTGCATATATACCAAATGGGACCCGACTTGAACGGTAGTCTACTTTGAAATTTCGTCGGAGATCTATAATAATATATAATTTTATATAAAATTATATATTATATATATTTTATATTAAAAATATAAAAATTTTATATTTATAAAATGTTAAAATTAAAAATTTTATATTTTTAAATATTCTCTTCATTCACTTTGCCACTTTTAATTTCTAAAATTTATTTTAACTAGGGGTTATTAAAACAGAAAAAATTATCTTCCAAGAACATTACAATTACTCTAATCATACATTTATTATGAGTATATAATTATAATGCATCATATTATGTTATGTAATGTAACACATTCACACTCGTACCATATTCAGTCATGAAACATTCAAATAATAAGCAAAAGTTTCATTTCTAACATTCCTGAAAAACCTTTTTATAACCTTATCACACAAAAATGTAAACACATAATATTTCAGGAATAAAATAAATTTTTCAAGAAAATTACAAAACCTTATCATCAATACTTTTTCTAAATTATAAGAAATGAAATTTCCTGTAGAGTTCAGTCAAACCTCGTTAGTGCGTCACCCGGTTAACACGTCACTCCGCTTACCGGGTCACTTTTTGGAAGTCCCAATTGTCCTCGGGCAAAAATTGGCACAGCTATGTCTTACTCCGTTTAACGAGTCACTCCACTTACTAAGTCATATTTTTGCTCTCCCAAGAATGACGCATTAACGAGGTTTGACTGAATGAATGAATGAACGCCAGAACTTTGCTATTGGACTCATCCGGTTGCCGAGATCTCTTCCAGCCCAGCTCTTCCAGCCAAACCATGTTTGACTGTATATATGCAATAATTTAAAGTATGTAAATATATGTTACATGTGACATGTGTGTAACCTTGTCGCTCCAGAAGTATACATATGTGAATCTTCATTTTTTAAAGTATTAAATAGTTTTTAGAATGATTATTTTTTCCAGTTAACACACATCTAAGGTACACATAGTGACTTCACGTCTTAACTCAGATGGTCCTAATAAAGATATTGACTTAAAATTAATTAATCAATTAATTAATTGATTTTCTTGTTTGAGGGCAAATTTCCATACAACAAACACAAATCAATCAGTAAAAAAATTTATTTTCTGTAATCTCGGGTTTGAAGAGGGGTGAAAATATTACTATTTTTAGAGGTAGTTATACATTTTGATGCAAAACTGCCATTGTCCAGAGGGTGGGGGTGAGTTTTCATTACATTCTATTTAAATAAAATATTTGTCATAAATTCCTCATTTTGAAAAGCATATTTTTCTTCAAGTTGAGCGAAACTCGAATGAGCTCTCTAGCTCGCCGAATCTAGCCAAATCTTGCGGAGACGTATATTTCAGTTAAAACTTGATAAAACTCATTACTTCAATAATTTATTACCAAAAATTCTATTAAATATTTAATAATGACTCGTGACATATGAATTTTACCAAAACTTGGAACTTTAATTGAATTAAATCCAAATTGGCATCGTTAAAAACTGAGACTACGGCAGAAATCCATTGTATCGTCAATTTAATATTCCAATTTTTAATTTATAAGAAGGGAAATAAGCAAAAAATTATTCCTTTGTGAAAGGATACTGGTCTCCGTTTCCTATACCGTTCAGAACATCCGAAAGCTGCGCAAGTGTTGACCATTCTAATCAAAAATAAGACAGCATGTGGAGATCATCGTATTAACAGCCATAAGGAAAGCATTGCCAGCGAGATTCCCTGACCAGCCTTTTGACCGGAGTCACGTGACTCCACTCTTCACATTGTAATCCCTCGCGCTCTATATATTATTATTTACTCTGTGATATAGACAGATCCGCGCATACGGAATCTGGGGACAGATTCGCACGGTGAATACAGTAGGGAGTTAAAAGAACAAAAAAAGAAATTGAAGAAAAAGAGCTTCGTTGTCCGTAAATGTCCCCTGAATTTTACTTGGCGGAAATGACGTTGTGCGGATCTGTCCCCAAACCAGGCCCGTCATTTGGGGCGGTGCTCAGGGAGAGGCCGGCTTTAACAATTACCCTAGAAATGGTACATACATGCATGCATACATATACAAATATCTATATAAAGGATGCATAGCAATAGAGGATACTGGTATATCGCTAATCCTAGTGGTACACTTCCGATTAGAGAACGTTTCCAAATAACCTGTAGTAATCAGATATGTCATTCATGCTTCAAGGGGTTGTAAAGTTATTAAATAAGAAACTAACTTTTTGTACAGTACTCATGTGCCCTAAAACCCAGTTAGAATGTTGTTGCCATGTCGCTCCTGATGACAACAAAAGAAATCCATTTTTCTAAGTGCGATATTCACTGAGATCGAAAACGGAGGAAATTTGGAGGAAAACGGCGTTAAATGTGAGTAAAAAATGTTTTTTTCCGTATTTTTTTTAGAGCTGTTTTTCCCCAACTTTCCACCGTTTTTCGAATTCTATAATATCTCAGAGACTATTGCACTTAGAAACATGATTTTTTTTTTGTTTAGCATCAGGACAGACAGGGCAACATCTTTCTATTTGAGTTTTAGGGCATACGGGGCTGCATAAAAAGTTGTTGTTTTTTATTTTGATAACTACAACCCCTTGAAACATGAATGGCATATCTGCGATATATCAGTAAAATGTCATATCCCCGTTTGCTATGCACCCTGTGTATATATATACACACACATTGAGTATATGGTTTTTTTTTTGCCCCCGGGAAAAAGTTGAAATGAGCCTGCACCAAACCAATAGGAACACAGTGCTCTCAACGAATGAAAAGTGATTTCAAAATTAGTTCGAGGGCATTAACATGCTAATCGCTCTAAATTTGACAACGGCACTCGACAAAGTTCGAGACCGGATCTTTGATAAGGCATACGTACACGCACGCATATACGTACACGATCAATCATACGCACACGTATACTAATGTTATTCACGACAAAAAAAAACCATGGAGAAAAGACGATCTTCGTAATAAGGAGTTATTCCAGTGGAAACAACGAAATTAGGACTTCATTTGCGGTTAAATATGTTTGCTTTCCATTTTAATTACTTCAAATGTCACCGAATGTGCGAAGACTAATTAACGTCGTTCCTTTGATTTTTGTGTTAACTCGGGCCTTGAATTAATTCTTTTGTTCTGTCCCGTCAGTCATCGTTGCCAAGTTATCCCTCATTTCGAAACTTTATTTACGTCTTTGTTCTTGACTATTACAGTCAATTTCCGAGATGTTTATAATAAGACGTCAACCCTTTTTTGTATTTTGTTTCTTTTCTAATACTGTATTTCATTTTGACAGAAGCTCGAAATCATCATTTGCTCGTAGTGGGTAATTATTAAGAAGGCGCCGTGAGACGAATCGCGAGATTTCACAAAATGTCATCTGTCCTAATCAGGAAATCAAATCGAAAATCCCTCGAAAAGGTGATTTCCCCTCTTAAAAACCTCTTTTATTATTTTATTCTATCTGGTGTTGATCATTGAGCCAGAAAAAAAAAACAAAAACCCACACCAGAAATGAATTGAGTTCCTTCCCCCGAATCTGTGGCTTGTCATGTTTTGATATCATTTTCGATTTTCGACGTCTTAATGATATTTTTATTTTATTTTAATTGTTTCCTGTCTTCTTTTTTTTTTAATAACGCCGTGAAGATTGACGTAACGAAGGGTCAGATTAAATAAATGAGAAAGAAATTTAAAAAAAAAAAATGAGTTGTCTATATATTCAGCTTGATCACGCGTGTCGGCAGCGTGATTACAATCCTTACATTCTTAGTAACACAAGAGGCATTAGCTCACAGTGATTAGTTACTAAGAGCACAAGAAATATAACAAGACGTCACGGGGGAAGGGGCGAAAAAATTTTAAAAAAACATAGGCGGAGATTTTTGCGAAACTGAATTTCACCAAAGAATTCGCTACGCGCTTTTTAGTTGAATTACGAAAGTCTTATCCTTCTCTTCTACGATCTTATTCACAAAAGAGGATGACACACAATTCCATTGAAAAAAATTCATTTGGCCCTAAAAAGGGCTTTTTTGAAATTAATAATATAAAAAAATAAAATTTAACCACTTCATGTACAAGGTTTTGGGAAGAAATTTGCATTATCCCTATTCAACGAATCGGTGATAAATCTGGTAACCTTGTTCCTCCTAACCTAACCGCACGTTAGGAAAAGGAAGAAGGGGGAAAGAAAAAATATAAAAGGAAAAAGTATGATAAATAACGCGCGCGTGAGGAGATAAGGATAGAAAAGAGTTTTTATAGAGTCCTCTTTTCACACTCACCCTACGGGTTCTTTTTCGCTTTACATTAGAAAGATTCGTTTTAAAGAAGGAGGGAAAGAAAAAGCAACTTCCGTAAGATAATATTGTTATGGGTTGCTATAAAGCTTCTCGTGATGGTGAAGAGAGAGGAAAGAAAACACAGAGAACGTATTTGAATTTGTTCCACTGATGTCTGGACGTAATATTACGCCCGTGATCGTAAAGAGGTTAAAAAACAAAAATAGAAGAAACCATCTGTAACCACGTGAGAAAATAAATCGATAGGGGAAAAAACACCACCCAACTTCGCCAAATGTAAATTTCGTCAAGTATTTCACTATGAGTGAAGTAATGCTTCATCACCTATTGGGACCAATCAACATTCCCGCCCCTTATTGATAAGTTCGAGAGGATGCACGAAAACTTAGGGGGGGGGGGGTCACAACCTATTTCTTGAAGAGAAATCTTGAGTTCTTAGTCTTCAAGTAACACTGAAATTAACAGAAATTGATTATAATAACATAAAGGTATTGTCTTCAGATATTTTAATTTTTGTTTTAAATATTTTTTTGTATCTAAATAAATTTTTCATCGTCTGGGGCATAGGGGGTTCATGGTCCCCCCCCCCCCGTATGTGCGCCTCCATCAGAAATTGTTTTCTCTCCTCGCCCTCCCCAAGTCAAGCAAGCAAATAGTATCCTATGTTATATCCGTTGCTTTTATCACCCCCGGATATTTTCATCGCCCCCCCCGGGGGCGATATTGCCCATCTTTGGTAACACTACACCAAATGATGCATATTGCACGCAGATTTTTGGCTGCATTATGGACACGCAAATTCGGAACATTTCACATTCTGTTCGGCACTGACTGTCGGAATCGGAAGACCTGTCGGACCGGAATAAAGAGAAAACTTGATAACAACCAAAACAAGGATGCTCAAAAGTTTCCTGAGCTCTAAATCCCTTCCCCCCCCCCCCATCCTCATCAGAGTATTTTCGGATGCATAGGTTTTATGATTCTTCTATTTTGTAGTGATGAAATGAAAACTATCGCAGAAGGCATTGCTAGCGGAAAGAACGAACAGCGCACCAATATCTCGTTGGGAGACACGAAAGGAAAAACAGTTCGAAATCGGCTACAAACTATAGGTCTAATCAGAACCGCCCTTAGGGGGGTGAGTGACCGGTGCGGTCGTCCTGGGCTCCGAGTTTTCGGGGAGGGGGGCCCGCATTAACGGTAACAATATTTTTTCATAAATTCTGAATTTTCATAAATTCCGCAAATCTGCTTTTTCATCTAGAAGAAAATAATTCTGGAATGATTTCTTCCACAAATTCTGAATTTCCATCATGTGTTTGGAATTTGGTTTTTTTTTAAATAAATATTCTGAACTTTCATAAATTCTGAAAGTTTTTCTTTTATTTATTATTATCTGAATTTTCATGATTTAAATTTTCTGAATATTTTCGGTTCCTCTCTCTCACAGAAGAAAAAAAAATTCGGGGCCACGGGGGGGGGGGAAAGGGCGCTATTATTTTCGCACAGGACCTCGTATCTGGTGATGGTGGGACTGGTTCTATCTAATTAGTGCCTAAAATTTTGACAGTGCTGCGACAAACAAGACCCAATAATCTCCTGAACGACGGCTAAACAATTATTTCCCTTTGTATAATAAAAGTATGCGTTTCAGACCCCTGTTTAATCGTCACCCCCTTTTTTATGGACGAATTTTTTTCCCCTACCGTGTCCGCAAAAGAGAGGTTTTACTGTACTTCATGCATCACCCGTATTCGTATAGGAATAAATGGAGTAGAAAATGACTGGCTGATGACCTTTTTTTTTCGGTGGAGCGGCTGAAACGTAACGCGCATCTTCAATTCGGCCACACCGCGCGAAAATTAATAAATTAATTATTAAAAAAAAGCCTCTTCCTCTTATCGAATACAAGGAGAAGATTAGGCCTTCGGAAGCGGTCATTTTAATTCAAATTAATATTTTATTGCCTTTCTTCGGATGGAGACGCTTATTAAGAGGAAACGCAGAGAAAAAAATAATAATAATTAAATCGAGTCTTTCATTTATTTTCTGTCTGCATTTGAATGGATCATCAGCTCATTGCGAAAGAAACAATCTGAATATTTAGGTTGAGCACATTTTACCATTTTCTCTTCTCTTTATTTTTGTATCCAAACTGTGTTATTTTCTCTCGTTTGACGCATATAATTCGGTAATTTGTTTGTTAATGTTCTTTCAAGAAAGCGGTGTTGATCAGAAGCGAGAAAATAAAAGTTTTAATGAGCCCAAATGGAGAAATTAAGTTTCTTGTGTGTGAGGTTGGTTGCCAACCTCTCCTAATACTTATTAGTAAAAGGCAAAAATATATATATATTCTAGAGAGAAACTATGTAAGTAGGGAAAGAGATGGTTATAATACGCTACGGGGCCTTAATCTTTAAAGCCACACCCAACCCAAACCCTATATCTCTGATGTATTCTCCCCACCTCCAATGTTATCTTAGAAACATAAAATGCGTTATTAATAATATTATCGTTGTTTTAAGATGATATTTTTTCTTTCGGGTGTTTTCAAAGTATTGTGTTTGCAAAAAACCTGTATTATTATTAATACTGTTATTTTCGGTAGCAAATGGATTTCTTTATTTCTTCCCAGGGCCGCCCTGACGTACCCGGTCACCCAAAATATTTAGACACCTTTTCTATATATTTTTGACTGGTGAAACACTGGTTTGAATTTCCAAAATTATTTTACAAAATTAAAGAACAGTGAAAACTTTTTACTCACTTCTGAATTTTTAGAAATGATTTTTCGATTTATTATGCACTGCAACCGGAACCTGGAGGATGAGGCTATTTGAGCCCCACAAACAATAAATTTAGTGAGTTAATGAATTTTGAATTATTAATTAATTTTCAATGCAAAGCACCCTTCCTCCTCCTCCACACGAGCTTGAGTCCTGTATATTCAGGACGACTGGCAAATTTAAGCCCCTCTCCCAATGTTTTATTTACGTTGGTGCCCTTTCCTCTAGGCCCCATGATTATACAATTATGAGCTTGGTTTTTGATACAACAATATCCGCGAAGACTTTCCGGAAGGCGTTTTTTCCATGTAGCCGAATTCTGTAGAGATCGCAGATGCCTTGACAAGCACTGAACCAGGCATCTTCGTGGTGCACACTGACAGCACCCAAGACAGCATGATACTTGTGCTCAGTTTTGTACGCGTGAAAAATTGACGAACATCTTAATTAAATTTGCCATTCAAATTTCGTTCGAGGATTAGTATTGAGTTGATTTGAGTTAGAACGTATGCGTCCGAGTTGCATGCGGTTACCGTTCTTCTCATGATGCATGTACGTATCCTGACAGACATATACCGTGCTTTCTATCGAACCGAGCACAACTCCAGTCTGTCACCATGGGCAATTTACTGCCGAATGAATTATGCCGGAAGTGTACATGTGTGCCTAACAATTCAATTGACTATTTGTACCGTTGTAGGCCCATTGTTCTCTGTGTTGAGACTCTTTGATGGTAGAGAAGTTCCTCGAAGTTCCATTCGTCCCTCGAAGTTGGGAACCAAGGAAACCAACTTCAGCCGACCACCACTATTCGATGCGAGTGCGCCACCATGACCACTCGATCATCACAGCGACCATGTACCGTGATCTAGACTCCAGGTTGAAAACAACCCCTGCATAAAAGTGATGATTGATGAATAAAGATTTCATCACCCGAAGTAACTTTTTCTAATTTGGATCATTTTTGTCGCACTACGGTCACATAAGCTACCTGTGCGATCTATTACTATTTAACCCACAGTGTTGTCCGAAAAAAAAAATTGAAGAGTGATTTCACTCCTCTTCAAAATTTTAAGGGTTAGTTTTGTAAAAAAGAGGTGTGTTTTTAATGAAAAACAAAGGAATTGGAATGGATAAAACTGCATTAAAAAAAATTACCTAAAATTTTAAGGAGCATTTTCACTCCTCACCGAAGTTCAGAGGAGTAAAATTGGATTTTTACTCCTCTGTATTGGATTTTTACTTCTTGTTCGCCAATACTCATGTAGATGCGTGATTCATGCATCTACATGTGAATATTAGGCGAACACTATAAACCCAATGATTCTCAACGTGGAATCATGTCCTTTTGCGCGGTTCGGGAGAATTCTAAAAATGAGTCCACGGAGGAAGTCAAGTGGAAGAGGAACCATGACAGGTGGTTAAGTAGGCCATGGTGAGCTGCTAAGAAAAATTCAGATGTGAAGAAATAAAGCTTTCAGGTTAAATATGGAAGAAAGAAGTGATTCAGCAAGCCTGGATATAAAACCATGGCCATCTTAATACATGGACACGCCTGTGAAAGGAACCTCATGCCGTAGGAGGGGCTTAGATTATGAATTCTGTTACTATGATTTTCAAGAGTAAGTATTACATACTCATGTATACGGGGTGATTATAAAAAAACTATCCCGACATATGGGCCCCTAACTATAATATCATTCACAGAAACTGAATGAAATTTTGGCACAAGGTATTTTGATGTATGCGCTCAAGAATGATATGGAAAACAACAGTGTCACTCTAACAGTTACGGTTGCAGTGAGAAAATTTCGAAAATATCAAATGGCAACACCAAGGTTTTTGTGTTGGAATGTGATCTCCATTGTGAAAAACCCTAAATAGCGTTCGAACGGCAACTGTAGCATGAAAATCACCGGCGGTAGATAGGCTAAAAGTGAGGACAACCAATAAGGACAGAGAAGCAGCATAAAATAAAGCATTTTATTGTGCTTCACAAATTTTCCACATGACCTTGTGGAGGACTAATCAGGCTGGGATCTCAGCCGAAGAAACGGTGTGACGAATGAAACGAACATTAATGCTCTGGTGCACGGCAAAGTCCTTTTTACTTTTTCCTTGCCTAGCTCCGGGGATTTTCGTGCTACAGGTGCCATTCCAACGCTATTTAGTGTTTTTCAGTGTGGAGATCGCATTCCAATACAAAAAACTTGGTGTTGCCATTTGATATTTTCGAAATTTTCTCACTGTAACCGTAACTGTTAGAGTGACACCGTTGTTTTCCATATCATTCTTGAGCGCATACCTCAAAACACCTTATGCCAAAATTTCATTCAGTTTCTGTGAATGGTATGATAGTTAGGGGCCCATATGTCGGGATAGTGTTTTTATAATCACCCCGTACATATATATACAATAATATTTGGTTTGACTAGATTTTTGAGAATTCTTTCGCTGAAATGGACTAACTGGACTTTGACGCTTTGTATTACAGCCTGACGGCAGAACGGCTTTTTGTCCCCCGTCTCAGACTATGTTGACTATGACTTGTTGGCGAAGTTCTAATGGTTCCCTACTTCTCGTGGGGATGTTTTAGTGGTAGCCTTGCACTGTGGTTTTGGCGCCATCCATCTTGTAAAAGTAGAAGTAGTTTCTCTGGTCAGCAGAGATTCTGACAAAAACTCAACCGGTTTCTGCCTCAGGCAATTCCTTCGGCGCATTAGACGGGTGTAGGAAGTCCTAACTCCTCTTGTTTAACTTAGGAATAACTTTCTTCTTCATAGAACGAGAGACAAGTTTGACTGACAAATTTGTTGAGACAAATTAAAAAAAAAAGATTTGTTTGCCAATATATTGCAATCTATATTATATATTTTTTCGATACATTTTTACATAAAATAACTGCTCGCAGTTGTAGAAGTGGAAGTCACGTGATCAAAATAATAGAAAAAATCTCACCTCATTCTTCAAGTGATCCGAAACGAAAACATCGGCCCCATACAGTTCCGATTCGGAGCGGTAGAAGGGGGGAGGGGTGTGAACGATACCTCGGCACACAAGTATAATACTACACCAAATAACTTCAATGCAATTGAAATGCTGTAGAACAACATCCGGGAAAGAAAAAGAATCGAGATTTATCGGTTTGCACTGGCCATGTCAATAGTGTGCGATTTAACGTTCACGAAAAGTTGAAAGAAATCGGAAAAAAAAAATGAATGAAAAAATAATAAACTAAAACGCGACACACACACTAAAAAACGACGAGAAAAGAATCGGAAAACCGTGAAAAGAAATCGAAATTTATCGCCACTTTGGCGACCGGTTCAAACTCGAGTCTCTAATGATCGGTTTCGGTCTCATTTATTTCCATTTGCGAATGAATTCGAAACGAAGAGGCGCTCAAACAACTAAATCCGAATTAATTAATTGCCAGATCATTTAATTTATAGCTGAGCGTTTATTGCTTTCCCAGGAGAGAGAGAAAAAGAATAAGGTTAATGATTTTCTTCTGATTTGAATCGTAAAACACGCATCTATCAGAGGCTCGGGATTTTTCTTTAATTGGGGAGGAATAAAGATGCACTTTCACGAACGGCTTCTTTTTTGGATGATGTGGATATACCTTTCTTTTTCTCCTCGTATACATTAATGACTTTTTTTTATTTACCCCTATTTCAAATGAAGGGTCTTTAACGCCCGCTTTTACTAGAAAAAAAGCGTGAAATCTATTATCAAAACTGACCACGTGGAAGAATGGATGAGAGGAACGGCTTCTCGCATTAATGCGGATGAATATTAAATTATATTTTTCTAAACCAAACCAAAAACAATTAAAATATCTTCGATGTGATTAAAAATACAGATATTAATTGCAGTGATTTGAAATCAATTATTGTCTTGTCCAATGAATAGAATTCATTATTATCTGTATTTTTAATCACATCGAAGATATTTTAATTGTTTTTGGTTTGGTTTAGAAAAATATAATTTAATATTCATCCGCATTAATGTATATCCGCATATATGTATAGTAAAATACATGTAATATATAAAAGAGCTGTTGCTGAAGGAAAAGAAAAAAAATCAATAATAAAAGTCATATAGGCCGGTTGGAAGGACCTTACCGTCCCTTATACAAATACAACGCCACAACAGGCAAAATGCCCAACGAGGTGGCTGATAAAAAGATGCCCATAAAAATATCGATGTCATATATTTCAAAAATATAGAAACCCAATTAAAAATGAAATTAACACAAATTATAAACAATATATACACATGATAAAATGTTATACAAGCCGATAAAGAATACTTATGGTTGTCTGATTCTAAGTATGAATAGCTTCTCGATTTACCCCAACATGTTTATCGTATTTCTTTTTAAACGTGTCAATCGTGTTACAATTTATACCTCCGGGGGTAAGCTATTCCATTTATTAACAACCCTATTAGAGAAAAATTCCCCCTGTGACACCATAACCTTGTCCCTTACTAATCGATACTGGTGTCCCCTTGTAAAAGCAGTCGATTGGTGGTATACGTTCATAGTCCATCCTATCCATCCCATTGAAAATTTTGAACACTTCGATCATATCTCCTCGACACCTGCGTTCATCCAATGTAAACATATTCAAAAAATGAAGTCTCTCTTCATAACTCAAGTCCCGGTGTGCCAATGAGGACCGTAGCTCTTCTCTGCACCCCTTCAACCAAGTCCCTATGCAGGTATGGTCTCCAAAACCTTACAGCATACTCCAGTCCAGCACGAAATAAGCCTCGAAAAAGCGGAAGAATGACTTTAGGAGAACGCGAAGAGACCTTTTTGAAAATGAGACCGAGCATTCTATTCGCTTTTCTGACCACCGCTGAACAATGTTCAGAAAACCTAAGCCGCTCGTCAATGAGAATTCCCAAATCGGTGACCCTAGTTGCATCCGGAATAGTGACACCATTCAACTCGTAAGAGAACCGTGGGTTGTTCGAACCAAAATGAGCGACCATGCACCTATCAACGCTAAACGTCATGCTTCATTCATTTGCCCATGCTGCAATCCTGTTTAAGTTTGTCTGGAGCAACTCCCTATCGCTTTGATTCCCGATTACTCCCATTAGCTTCACATCATCTGCGAATTTGCTAGTAATCCCATCGATACCCTGATCGAGTTTATTGATAAAAAGTGAAAAAAGTATGGGGCCAAGGACACTTCCTTGAGGAACTCCACTTGTGACGTCTGTCCAACCAGAGAATTCCCCGTTCACCATAACTCGTTGCGAACTATCTCTTAACCACGATTCTATCCGATTCAGCAAGTTGCCCCCCAATTCCAATCTCGTGTAAACGCTTCAAGAGTTTGCCATGTTGGACCCGATCGAATGCCTTCTGGAAATCAAGGTAAACAACGTCTACATTTTTGCTCTTACCCAAAGCCTTAGTCACGTGATCATAGAAGCAAAGGAGGTTAGTTACACATGACTTCCCCTTCCTGAACCCATGCTGATTATCCGACAATACATTATTCTCGTCTATCCACTTCACAAACTTCCTTTTGATGATAATTTCCAAAATTTTCGAGAGGGAGCTCGTCAAACTCACTGGACGATAATTTGACACCGCTTCTCCATTACCCTTCCTAAATATCGGAACAACGTTAACAAGTTTCCAATCTTTTGGGACGATACCCTCAGCAACACTACTCCTGTATATCTGTGCAACTGCCCCCCAACAATTCATTAGCACATTCCCTGAGGACCTGGGATAGATATCATCTGGTCCTGGTGCTTTGCTTGCAAATACATTTTTTAGAAGATTCAGGACCTCCACGTCTTCCACTTGAATATCGTTGAGGGTTTTATTACCCCATGCAACACCCGTATGTCGAATATCATTATCTCCATTAAAAACCGACGCGAAAAAGTCATTGAAAGCATTACACATGCCTACATTGCTCTCTACCCTAGAGCCTCCTATCGAGAGGGGGGCCAACTGTCCCCTTACATCCATTATTGACGTATCGAAAAAATGATTTCGGGTCAGAGCCAATGTTATCTGCCAACCTAGATTTAACTTCCTTTTTACTATCCCTCATCGCTTTCTTCAACTGTCTTCTTTTATCAGTAAACAATGATCTTGGAGCTACATAATGCAGGTAATATATGTGTGTATTTTGCGTCGTTGTCTTTGTGTAATTTATGCTTGTAAATTACATTTTGTATTTGTATCTTGTAAATAATTATTCGTAAATGAATATATAGATCAGGAATCTTCCAAAATTACCGTATTTTCCTGCGTATAATTCGGGGATTATAGGTTAAAAGTATAGGAATTTCTTGAAACGAGTTACATGACACCCAGCTTCAGCGATTTTTTCCCCTGAGACGGAGAATAGAAATAAATATTAAAAACAATTAATTTGTTAAAAATAGTTCTTTTATTATTGATGAATGAAACTTTCATCTGAGGAATATGCAAAAGAAATTACGGTTGCGATTGTCCCACCACATCTCCACTGAAATAATGACGATACAGGGTGCATAGGAAAGTCCCTTTATCCTGAAACAACTCGCGAACCGTTGATCTTAGATGCGATCAAGAAAAAACTATTCAACTATCGTGAAGATCTCAGATATATACGTCATTTACATTGCAGGGGGTTGCATAGTTTGAAATTAAAAAAAAACGGACTTTTTATACGGACATCCTGTCCTAAAAAACCCAATTAGAAAGTTGTTGTTCTCCTAAGCAAAAAAAAAAAAAATTATCCATGTCTAAACGGTAGTAAATTGCCGAGCGATGGCAGATCGGAGTTGTGCTCGGTTTAGAATATGTTCAAACAATTACATCTTATTTAACGATCTGACGAACCGACATTTCTATTCGTTAAATCGGTGTTTCACTGATGATAAATAAAATTTTGAGAAAAACATCTGTTTTTCATGCATTATTAAATAGGTACGTATATAACTAATACAGTTTTAATGCGAAATTTCAAATTTTCATAAGAATTAACAAACGCGGTCATGATGTTTTGGCCCAAAAATTCCACGGATAATAAATTGTGAGAGCAACATATTGTTGATGTAAGTTATTGTAATAATCGTTGTGACTAATCATAATATGCTGTGGATTTATTTCCCGAAACAAAACATTTCAATTCGACACAAATAACAACATTTCTTTTTTTATATATTCTGCTTTAAAAATTCCTACCGGTGCGAAATAAAAAAATTGCTGAATATATAGTTTTGGGAAATTTATGATGCACATCGTTCCAGGAAGTGAAATTGGCCTGATAATATTAAACGAAGTGACTATTCGTGTCTGAAAAAGGAACTTTTTTTTTATCCAATCAATCGATAACAGGTTGTAGGAGCGAACAATATGAAAAGTCAGCAGAGAAAACGATTTTCTACCATTTCAAAAAAAAAAGAGGCAGCAGTAAAATAATATTCAAAGTTCATTCCTCGCCCGGGAGAAATGATTTCATATTGTAAAAAAAAATCGATTGCGGCTCTTTTTCTACTTCATCATCGATTGTGTCATTCATCATCTCATCAATTCGTTTTCCTTTTTTGTAATGATCAAATTAGATCGAAGTATCTTTCTAAACGTCAGCACGTGGTTGGATTGAATTTGCGAAAACAGGCTTCATTAAAGTGGAAAACTACTACTACTTAACCGTACAGCGTACATGTACCTCGTAAACATTCCCATGGAGAATTTCAAACGAATTGGCTCTCGCCGGAACGTGCTGTGCGTGGCATTAACGTATTTTTGTATTCAGAGTTGTGCGTTTTGTGTTCGTGTTGAAGGTCTGCCTGCTCCCTGCGTAGAGACTTTTTGAAATGTGCGACCGGCATGCAGAAGCTGGAAATTTCGCTTCTGGAAGTTGAAAAACCGCGGGAAATCAACTTCAGCCGACCACCACTGTGCCGCTAACGATATTCGAACCTGGATTCTTCACAATGAGAGTTCAGCACGTTGCCTAAGCGATGGCACAGGGGCAGAAGTGGTTACTGAGGGTTGCTTAATTACCCTGAAAAGATGTCACTGCTCTCACAGAAAGTGCCAAATAAGGCAGTGGGGTAATCTTTTCGTGGTGAATGAGTAGGTACAGTACTCTGTTTTAAACAGTCAGATACTGATTAATTGGGTACAGTATATGATGCATGCGCACGTGAAAAAAATTACTACTGCTGGCAATAGAAAGATAGCGTCACAGGTTCAGAAATAGAGTAAGTGAAGCGTTTCTCCTTATTAAGAAAACATTTTCCCCGCAACCCCCCTATGCATTAATTCATCCCCGTTAAAAGACTACCTCTCCGAAGAGTTACTTTCTGAGAAACTGAGAGTGGCTCCTTTTATACCGTACTCAAAATTTTAGCGCCGTAAACGTATATTTTACGTTTTTATCTGCGTTGATCGGTTTTTTAACGTATAACTGTTAATTCCAATAATGTTTATTTTTAATTGCTTTGGATCAGGAAGGTTTTGCGTTTTTTCCCCCACCATCGCTTTGGCGAAACAACTTAACGATTTTGGCGAACCTCAAATCTCGCACACAAAAAAATAAGAGATTTTTGTCGCGACTGAGGGTCAATCTGTTGAAGGGACCCCCCCCCCCCTACCGGTACTAGCATTTATTTACCTGCGGCCGGCGCCCGAATGCTCCTTGGCCAAGGTCACACACATTTTTGTTTTTGTTGAGTGCCACGCCCGCTTGCGTCACATTCGGCTAACATTACTTTATCGGGTTTTGATCTGGACCTGCCCGAACTAATCAGCGGTTGGTTCCCGATACAAAACGATAAAAATTGAAAACAAAAATAATATCGCGGAGAAGATTGGGAGTAAATCATCAAGTAAATAATTAATAGGATGAAAAAGAAAAGAAAAAAAAAGCTGGTTTCGTGTCGTAACATTGAAAAAGAAATGTCTCGTGTAGCGCAACAAAATAGCATCTCTAATTGCTTCTTCTTGCGGTGACTCCGTGGACCACCAGCTACGATACAAAACAATATTGAGAACTCATCGAGTCTGAATTACGCGAGCGAGTGGCTGGAGAATCGGTCAACTCAATTATTCAGATAAATTCAGGAGAGAATTATGAATTTTTTATCCCCTCGTGAGAGAATTATTGTTGATCATTATGACGGAAATTATAACGATTAGAATAATAGAATAAAACTTAGATTTCAATGCACCGGCCGTGATGGTTGGGAAAGCAAATGCCTTTAAAACCTATGTCGGAGGGATCTTATACTATGGGTTGAGAATCCAACTTCAGTCCCAGGAGCTTCCGAGATGGGTCATCGATGGGTCGCATAAATCCACTTACACACACACAGCCAAGGATTCTTGAGCTATAGGTAACGGAAAAAAAAACTTGATTCGCGGGAGGGGGAGATTTCATTCATTATATTCAGTCATAGTTAGAAAAATTGATTACAAATGACAGCACCATAACAAGCGTTACATAGAAATAAACCTCATGTTAGGTTCACAACACATGCACATATTCTAGCGTCGCCCAGGTTTTCTACGACCACCTGCTAAAATCTCTTCATTTAGAGAGAGCGTCGGGCCATGATCGGGTTAGGAGGAGGGAAGGGGAGTTTCCGAAAATGGTCACACAAATCCACTTACAGCCCGGGATTCTTGATCTGTTAGATCACGATCCAATCTTAATTCGGAGGATTTTTCGAGAACGATCATGCAAATCCATTCGCAGCCAGGGATCGTTAGAATTACAGTCACTCGGGCCCGATTAACTCGTGTCCACCACGGAATCTTTTTCCAGATATACCTCTACTTCTATTTCTGAAGTTTTTTAACTCTTTCATGTAAAATGAAAGATTCAGCTAATAGAAAACACGTTAAAAAAAGGGGAGCCTATGTTGTAAAGCACGCGTTCTTGCAGTGCAAAACTCTTGGCATCAAACTGAACAGTGCAGACATTCGAAGAGCGTGACTCTTTTCCATTTGTATGAATAGGACACGGAAATGAGCTGACCAAAACACTAATAAATGGGAACACGGTCGAAAGCGACTGGGTTGTGTCAACACCAGCCTTTAGTAGACTAGAGCTGGTGTTAGCTGCGTACATAATCTATCTACTGTATACAATTTCAGATCGATCACCAAATTTTGCACTTATACCAAATGGTACCCGACTTGAATGATAGGCTACTTTAAAATTTCGTCATAGCTGGCCAAATGCCCGAAATGGGCGGAAAAACTGACGGGCAAAATGGTTCCTGGGCCTCAACAATCACTTTCCGAATGTTTACTTTGGTTACCGTGGTTCTCTACCAATTCGTTCCAGACGTGTATATGCCTTTACAATGGTTTGTCACTTTTTCAATCCTCCCAGCAATTGAAGAAAACCCGGGCAGCGCTGGGTATTATAGCTAGTATGAAATAAAAACAAACATCTTCCTGTGGATTCTCATTCATCCACTTTTGAAGCTGTTAATTTTAGCCTTTAATCAAAGTTTTTGTCTTTTTTTGTAAACTTTTCCTTGGTGTTTTAAAAAACTTCTCTTTGAATTTCGGGCAGAAGCTGAAACGCGAATCACACGATATTCCGTACATACCTATGGGAAATCACGTTTCGGATGACGAACGTGATTCCCGAATAAATCCCATTCGTTAGCCGAGGCATCCCTATATCTCGAATTTCATTCGCATTTGTTGATTTGTGCGTCCGCTAGAAGCTCGTGGATAAAAAAAAAAAGGTGTTTTATGACCACCCCCCTGTTTATAAACGGTAAAGCTGGTCTATGTCCAGCTGAAACGGTGGAAGAATATCTGAAAAAAAAACGATATCTGGCGGATAGATTGGTCAGCCAGATCTTCAAACCGAAACATATCCGGGATGCACGTGGAATCGCCTTTTAAGAGTCAAGAACTACAGTATTAATAGATGCGTGTGACGGGATGGCACATTCACATTAGACCTGTTTCTTTTATTTTCCAAGAATACATCGCACATTTTCTTACAAAGTCGGTTTTGCACATCCCTATTTTTTATGAGCATCACTCACGATCTCATCAGTGGGTTCTTTCACTGCTGTCCGCTATACAGTAGAATAGGCTATAACGAATTCCAAGGGACTGAAGAAATCACTTCGTTATAAAAGAATTTCCGTTTTTTGGAATTTTATATATATAACGTTCGTTATATATAGTTCCGTTATAGCGGAATTTGATTCTAGGGCAAAAATTACTTATTTACGTTCTAGAATATAATAAACAGAATATGAAGTTAAATTTCAAAATTATTATAAAGCAATTCAAATCGATTACACATTGAATTTTTTTGCAAAAGTTTTACTTAACATTTTTGAGGCCAAAAAAAATCCGTAATTTTTTTTTTTTTGTAACAAGTAACGTGGAAACAAATGATCCGGAAGTTTCTCTTGAGCTGGAAATTAGTTTCCAAACTACTAGATATTGGGCTTCAGATGCTGTAGGCCTACAGAACGATTATAAAATTTTGCGACGTTAATCAAATGCCTCTTCTAACTATTGTTTCCATTCTGCGAGAGAATTTACCTCGCGTTTCACGAGTACAGTGCCACCTATCGATAAATTTCTAAGTTTTTTTTTCTTTCGGGAAACAAAATTTCATTACATCAGGGATTTTAATTACAATCACCCCTATAATTGATTTTCAGGAACTTGCTAAATATTGGAATTTGCGATGCATTATTATTTTCATTATTTGCGTTATTCCTATTTAAACTTATTTGGGAATAAGAAAAGTTTTCGTTGCAACGAAATTTTCGCTATAACGGTTATTCGTTAAAACGGGAATCGATTGTTTATTGCTCAATGCTTCATACCGAATTTCTGTCCTATAATTGCGAAATTCGAAAAAATGTGTTCCCTTATTTTCGAATACCAGTGTATAAACATGTTCACTTAAGAAAAAGGGATTTCGACGGGGAAATTCGAGAGTCAACCCTTCATCCAGAAAACTTTTCGGATAGATGATGATGAATCAGCGTTTGAGAAACATTTCACCATTAACACAGTTAATGAAAGCCCAGTCGACACCAAAATGAAGGGGTGGTTGAAGAAATAACTCGAATCCCCGTTGAATACGATTTTTAAGTTGATTTAAATCATACAAAAAAAAAAAAAATGAAAACACAACTCGGAGATAATCGATTTCTTTTCCTCTCCTTTCGAATCAGGGCCATTTCTTTCCGTTGAAACAGCTCTTTAGAGTGTAAACTTCCCAAGGCTGAACGTTTCGTGGCAGCCATATCAAGAAGAGGACCTCCTAATCACAATAATATTTCGTGATACTCATATTGCCCAATTGCTTTTTTTTTTCTTTGAAAAGAAAATCATTAGGAAAAAAGAAAAGGGTGAGCGAATATATATCTCTTCCTTCCCCCCCCACCATTTACATCACGCGACAACATGCATACGAGGTTTGGGCGAAAGGGTTTGGCCAACGTTTCTACCTGCTTGTGTAAATGAAGAGGCACGATTTTCCGTGATCAACCGTGAAAAAAAAAATTTGCAAGAATAAAGAATAGGAGGTGGAAATAGAGGACAATAATTATAGCAAGATAATTTAGGATTTTTTCTTTTATTTTTCGGAGGAACTTAATTTCAACAACCCTTCAAAAAACTCATGCAAATTCTTTACGTATGCAAAAAATTTATTTTCTTAACATGAACTGTGGAAAAAAAAAAGATGTTTTTGAATAATTTTCAAAGCGTGTCCCTCAATTTCCATAAAAAAAAAAATTTTCATACGTGTTCAACCGTTTTTTGCTTGAAGAGATTAGTAAGTAAACAATTTCGCATAAACGAGAGAAATAATTTGCGAAAAGGCAAAAAAAATAAAAGGTTGGGAAATTTTCTTCCCATCTTAAAGTGATGTAGAGAGTGAAAATATTGTTACCGAAAATTTATTTTCATACTACATATTCGGTGCAAATTTTATGTACCATATAATACTAGTTACTATATTTTCATGTTTACCACAAAGTAATTCTTCTGCAAGCATACAAATATGGTAACCGGTATTATACAGCGCAGAAGTTCACCTCAGTATGCAACATGAAAATAAGCAATATATATGATATACAACATATTGTTCATATTCATGCTGCATACTAGTATAAAACCAATAGTCCTTTACTTGGAGAATTTATAGTAAATAGTTCTGCTATTTAATAGGTGGCAGCAGGAATCCCAGCGTAAAGTTTCTTTATTTCAATCAATGTTTATGCACATTTGTCTTCTATACAAAAATATCGGAACGGAAAAGTGAATGGAATTCGAACTCATTCATCAGAGGGAGTTTTAGGCAACAAAATCCTCCTAACATTGGCATTTTATTCATATATGGCATCAATATCTATTTTTATTATCCAATTTAGCTCCTGTGGAACATGGTTCGTGATCTTGCTGGTACCGCCAACAGTCTTGAAGTGGATTTGCGAGTTCAATATTGAAGTGAACTTGCAAATGCTTGAATTTTCATGTAATGTTTCGTATGGAAGATCTGCCTCTATGGAGAGATTTTTCAAATGGGAGACCGGCTCGCATTCCCTCCCCTAAATCGGAAACCCGCAGAAACAATTAAATATATCTACCCCACTTCAGCGGACCGCCACTGTGAACCCAACGGGGTTCGAACCTGGATCCTTACGATGAGAGTCCCCAATGACTATATAACCGCACAACAGCCGTCGATACTACTGTAGAGGTGCAGAACTGACGCTGCGCGTGTTTGCTTCATTTTTCGGTGGAGAAAATAAATTCACCATTCATTCGTGATTTGGAGCAGTGAAAACATACATTACTATGTCAGTAGGGCATAGTTTCATTTTATAGCCGTAACTTCTATTGCAAACCCCGAATCATTGCCTCCTTTGCCAACTTTGGAAAACTGTTCCATGAGCTTTACTTTAGGTATGTGACGTCATTTTGGGGAGAAAAAAACAAAGACAACGGGCTTTTTCCGGGTAAATTATTTTAAAATAATTTTTTTCCAACAAATAGTAAGGACTTTTTCTCAATCACGATCGAAATTCGTGAGACAAAAATATTTTTAGGAGTCCGGGGATTGTTACACAGCTAAACTTCTAGCAATGCATTGAAAAACTCAGCAGAACGAAATAACAATGACGTTGTGTATTCATGTTCAATTAGGGCCACACTCATGTTCAGCTTGGTCCATTAATAATTTGCAAATATTTGCTTCCAATGTTTCCCTTCCGCTGCTGCAATTAAGCGGCACAGGCTGGCTGCACACTGGTCCAGACTGGCCTAATGTTCCATGGCAAATATTTGCTTCCAGAACAGTTTAATACGCTAACGCGTGTTGTGACTGTTGGTGTTCTTCGACCAATGTGTGGCCAGACAAATTGGACGATAAGGCGGTGCCTTTGACTTATGTTGGAGGCTGGAAGGCCCTGATCATTCTTTTCTAAGCGCCTTTCCGGCTCCAACATTTGACGATCGTTGTTCTTTCATTGATCATTCATCCCTCCATCTAATGTGGTGTGGAGCGGTCACAATATTCACCAATGATCAACCTCGGAACGTATTGGGCTGGACAGGGGTGTGGACCCGGCTTTAGTGTGATGAAAAAGTTCGATATCATGACTTATTAAAACATGCAAGTAGACGAACTATAATGACAATAGCATTGTGGTTGCACCACACAAAAATTATACAAGTTTCAAAACAGAAACTAGCAGCAAGAAGGAAAGAAAATACAACAAATAACAATATGAAAACGTTTTATTATAACATCTTAGTTAATAACTGGCAACATCAACAACTTCGACGAAAGACCAAATTCGTTACAAAAAAGCAAGCTAGTAAAATATTTCTGTTCTCAAGATCTTAGAAGACTATTTCAACAAGACTTAGAAAGAGCAATAACTATAATTCTATACATTACATCATACACAACCACATACAAACACACACATATATATAGGCATGTCTGGAAAAGGGAGGGAAAAAACACAGCACCAAAAAGTTATGGTGATTAGCACCGGGATAAATTGATCCAAAAGAATCATTGTACAAGGACGGGACACTGTGTAAGTAATATTACCACAAAGAAAAAAAAGGAATATTTCTACAATAGTTTGCATTTCGGAGTGTAATTAAATAAATTATAGAAAACCAACTATATATTTTTCTTCTCAAAGTTGGTGCATCACCCCATCTTTCCGTAAATCGTTTGCATCCCCAATGTATGAAATAAGATCCTCATTCTTCTGGTTCTTTACACTAGAAGTGTTGAATACGGGATCATTCCAAGAAATCAGGTCGAAATCTCCATGATCACAGTTCTCATATGGTGGACTAGAATTCTCATCTGGACTGCTTACAGTTATGGCTATATCACCAGCATTATTTATCTTCTTCTGATCTTTTGAAATACTTGAGACATCTGCAAAATAAACAGAATAAAAACTAATGCTGGGAATCGATTAAAATTTTTAACTGGTTAATAAAAAACTTCAACCGATTTTAATATAATTTTTATCAAATATTCTAAAAAATGCTATTCATCATTCATAGCAAACGTAGTGTTGGTAACCATATTATGTTAATCGATGCTATAAATATATATTCTATTCATTTCACGCATCTATCCATTGAATAAACCACTGGGTTTTAACCTTTTTAGTTCCACAGACCCCCCCCCCTCCCCTCTCTAAAAAGCACTTTTAAACAAATATAAAAATATAATATAATAAAACTACAAAACAGTGATACAACGCGTATGTATTTCTTCTTCAACACCTTTGAAATACACAGAAAATTTATTTGAAGACGGCATTACACTATAGAAGTTTGGTAAAAGATTTTTTACAAAATAAAGCAGAATTGCAAGAAACTGGGTATATTTTCAAAGTTGGACATGTTTCCGCATCATCAAAATTTGTTTATGAATAAAAATCAGTGGCAACAGTTCTCAGATTAAAATTTGTGAAGCCATCAGATATTTCCGGATGAACAAAAAATGTGTGTGCGAACGATAAATAAAATTAAATCCATGTTACATGTGTATTTTAAACACTTTCCGCTATGCACTTTTTTTACATACACAAAACAAAATCTTTCAAAAATTTGATGATTCAAAGACCTGCTTCTGATAAAGTTGACAACTTTTATGGCTATTGACAAAATTTCTTTCAGAGTTGCCAGTGCATATCTGTGTAAAAAAGTGATGAGAGGCAACGAGACTTGAGGGGGGGGGGGAATTATTTTTTTCACAGAAGTAGTTTTACATAGTAGAAAAATTACTAAATTCCCCTGTAAAATGCAATATTTTTTATCAATGAATTATGCTTCCATCTGATCTACATTAGCTGCAAAGTAAGGGGTGTGGGGTAAGGCGTGACAAATCAGGAATATCTATTTGATTTTTCCGAGACTTAATATGACCCCTTTACATGCAGAAAGACAGTCTACTATGAAATCAGAAAATTTTGAGCCATCTTCAGGCCGGGACAACACTATAAAAGAAAATCTTTCATCAAACTTTTATAGCGAAATCCCGGCCTCAGACACTAACTTCCCAATTGTGAATTGAAAATTACAGGCGTAGGTACCGATTTCCTAGTCACTAGAGTGATTTGGCACCTGGAATATTGCAAGCCCTTGTCAATGTTAGTGAGAGGCAGGGGTATAGACGGAGCTGGAAAGTCTGGGGGGGGGGGCACGATGAGATGATGTCAATTCATATATGCATTAGATCAGTCAACTTTACCTTTGACTCCGGGGGGGGGGGGGGGTGCAATGCTTCCCACCGTATGTCCGCCCATACGCAGGGACACAAGATATTTTGAGTTACCATCCTTCACAGAGAGCATTTAAATTAACAGAAATCGGTTAATATAATATATATAAAGGGTATTTTCTTTTTATATTTCAATTTTTTCATCGAAATATCAATTTTTCTTCTTCTAATTTTTGGTTGGCTTAGGGGAGGGGGCATGTGCCTCCTGAGCGGCCCTCTGGGTACGCTTCCGGTGCGAGAGTTAAATGTGTCAGAAGCCAGAGAGTAACAGCAACCTAATAGCACTACTCAGTGTTTCGAGTGTCTTGATGACAAGACTTTTCAACGGAAAGACACCCTCCTGTCACGGCTTCTCTTGCAATTGATTTTTCATTCCTGGAATACTTTAGTACCACAAGGGGAGAGAGGGTGTGCAGGATGAGAATCGCTGCCTTACAGGGTCCAGTGTCTGACATTTGATCCAAAATAAAGATTTGTACCATCATGCATAAAAATTGCTATATAAATTTAGCTTAAAAAGGCTCTGAGCTTGTCAAGACAGCCTGTGAGGCGTCAAGCAATATTATTTTACATGCATCCAAAAATCAGCACAATTTCTACAATAAATGAACACAAACCTTTGTTGGTGGACTGCTGACTATCCCTTCTATCACAGAAATCTTTGATGAGCTGCTTAAGTTGCATATCCTCATCTTTTTCAGTTCCCGCAAGGGCATATACAACCTGGAAAGAGGGTGGACGGTGGTCGTCTTCTTCGGTTTCGTTACACTCATCCTCGGCGCATGCAGCCATCTCAAGCTTTTGAAGTCTCTTCCTCATGAGGTTGAGACTGTGCATAAGTACTTCCTTTTCATCCTCAAGCAACCGGACTCTATTTTCCAATCTTAAAACTGTACTTTTGTAACTTGATTCTGATGACTGCAGGTTATGAATAGTAGAGTATGCAACCTAATAAAATAATGGATAACATTATAGATGGCTGAAATTTTATAATAGAACACTGATGTCGGATATATAAAGCAGGGCCGCAACTAGATACTTGGTTAGCCCCGGCAAGCTCGAATTCTGGCGTCATTGTGTAATGTGGAAGGAGTGATTAAAGAGGGAATTCGGCACCCCCCGTATTCAGCGCAGGGGGAAACAGACCCATCTGCTCCTCCCTAGCTGTGGCCCTGGTATAAAGTAACGGGCACAACCTTTTAAGTGTGCGGGTCAGATATACGAGATGGTTATCGCTCGAGGGTGAAAAACTGGTGCACTTATCATGGACTGACTTTCTTTCAAACCGGGCAAAACTCAGGTCTATCGACATGGGCAATTTACTACCGAGTGAGCTGTGCCAGAAGTGTGAGTACGTAACAATCTGAGTGCGTATATAGTGCTGTGTCTGATTTCTCACAGCGTTAGAATTGAAAAAGAAAAGTCACCGGTCCCCTTGATAAGTGAATACGAGAACCTACTGGTCCGCTAAACGAAAACTGTTCTAAGTAATCATTAATTTTCCCAAATATATTGGCATTTAGAAGAGTGATATACCACCAAGAGGGTTGCAAGAAGCCATAAAAAATCGACTGCGGATCGGTGATTCTGAAATAGGAGATTCTTCCGCGATCAATGTATCACAGCTGGGAGGGAGACGCGAAGTTTTTCGCTAGTGGTCCAACGGACTACCATAATTTTTTTTTCTCGGTGGTCCGATTGTTTTAATCAGTAGTCTCAGACCACCAATGATTTCGAACGCTGTTTCAGTGCTGCCATCTATATTTCAGAAGTGAAGTGCAATGATTGAATATTTATACCGTTTATAGGTCTGTTGCGAGACTTTTTAGCGGGGAGATCGGCTCGCATTCGTGCGTCGAAGTTGAAAAACCACAGAAAACCAACTTCAGCCGACTACCACTGTGGCGCAGGTGAGGTTCGAACCCGGGAACTCACGATGCGCGTCCGTCACTATAATTAATCGACTACTACCACCACATGGACTACTAAACCATACATGCACCTCGTCGATATTCCTCTTCGGAACGTCTAACGAATTGGTACATGTTGGAATGTGTCTGTCCGTGTTGTGAACCTTGTGAGCTTGTTTCTGTGAAATACTTGTTATGGAGCTGCCACCTATTTTTCGAACTACGAGTGAAATTTAATGATTGAAGATTTTACGAAAGTAAGCTTGTTGCTTTCTGTGGCGAGACTTTTCAACGAGGAGATCGGCTCGAAGTTGGGAACCGACCACTACAGAAGAGGTGAAAAGGTTATCGATGTGGTTACCACATGGACTGACTTACTTTCAACCGAGCCCAACTCAGGTCTATCACCGTCTACGGGCGATTTACTATCTAGTGAGTTGTGCCGGAAGTGTAACTGTGTGTACCTAACAGTCTGAGTGCGTATGTAATGTTTGATTTTTCAGTGCTGCCATCTATATTTCAGAAGTAAAGTGAGTGATGTGTTGTGACTGACTTACATTTGTACTGTTTGTAGGTCTGTTGCTCTCTGCGGCGAGACTTTCTTAACGGGGATATCGGCTCGCAATCGCGCCTTGAAGTTGGGAACCACAGAAAACCAATTTCAGCCGACCACCACTGTGGCGACGGTGGGGTTCGAACCCGAGGCCTCGCGACGCGAGTCCGTCACTATGACCACTCGACCACCACAGCAGCACCACATGGACTATAAGTTCCCGAAGTAGCTGTAAGTGTAAATATCCGATAGAACATTTTGTCAGCCTAATTGAGCCCGCGGGCCAGAGGTTCTGCATCCTTGGATTCAAAAGTATTTACTGTTCACCGTAATACTATATTGCATCACACTTTTGTTTACTACACAGAAAAAAGGTAAACGACAACTTAATTAACATTGTCAGGGAACGTAGTGCAAAATACCGATGTTGTTAGACGCCCTCCGAAAAACAAAAATAGGTGACGAATTTGAAAATTTGTTGATTTTCTTCGAGGATACAAAAAACGGTCATAGCAACGATTTCAAAATTCCTTAAAATTTTTATGGAGCAGGGGTTCTTAAACTTGAGTCGCTGGGGCTGCCAAGATGGGTCATAAAAATTCACTAATTTAGAAAAATAATCCAAAGCTGATCACGTTGTTGATATTGGCTCGCGGTTGAAAAAGGTCAAGAACCCGTTATACAGGGATTTATCGTAGTAAAGGATATCGTCGAAACGAGAGGATTTTAATATCGAAGAGTCCAAACACGACTTGAAAAAAAATATCGTTGCAGAGGAATTTATCGTTATATCGAGTATCGTTGTAGAGAGGTTTACTGTAATCTCACTAAAATACTAACCTGCAGCTGTTCGATAAGTTCCATATTTTGTACTTTGAGATTTCGATTCGCTGTTTCCATTTTCTGAACCAGCTCGGCATCGACACGAGATGGACTGTACATCATTTCTTCCTTAAGTACATGGTATTCAACTTCGTAGGCATGCAGTTGCTGGCTGATATCTAATGTGAATACCTTAATTGGGAAAAAAAACAAAGCATTTGAAAAGAGTTTCCCCCCTTAAAATTAAATTAAATATTGAAAAAATAAATAAATGCATGACTAGTTAGCTATAAAAAAATGTCGATAAAGAAGAATTTCATGAGTTGCGAACCCGTTTCAAGTGCCATATTTCTTGGGGTAAGTACCGTAGTCGGAAAAGAAATTATTCATAGCTGCACCTTTACAGGATAAAATTTAACCCTTTCCGGTCCAGAGATTTCTCGGTACTTGGTTGGTACAGTTCGTTTACTTTATAGAGCCCTCGTCGCCTGTGATCACTAGCTTTTGCGTTTCTTTTTAGTTCTGCTACAAAGCCAAAATCACTGGGGCATTCCTGAAATTGTAAGGGGGCCCGTTAATGGAGCACTGTTTTTTACTGGTGTGTTCAATTCGACATAGGACCGCAAAGAGTTAACTTAAGCTTTTTGTTAAAAAGTGCTGGCGAAATGCTCGAAATCGATTCTGAATGGCTGAAATAAAATTTGATTCGTAGATATTGAAATTTTATCAGATAATATTTTTAGTCGATTTTTGCAGATGGTGTTTTTTTTAAATAAAAATTAACGCAGTCGCAGCAGTATCAGTATAAGTGCTGTAAGTCCCCAAAATTACATTTCCGAAAACGTAAACCAAGCGTAAACTAGCGGGAAAACCAAGAAATATACGAATTTTTCTTCATCTCCATTAAATTCTATTTCTGAATATGTACGTTCATAATTGTCTCATTTCTTGTTGGGAAGTACCCAATACAACGTAAGTTTTCGATGGAACAATGGGGGGGGGGGTCCTTTACAACGAGCTTCGACTGCATTAACACATCGTATAGACCGCTTTTTTTTCCCCCTTTAAGGAAAAGCTCACTGATCATACCAGCTACGCGTGAGCATAAAAACACGAGTTAACTGGTGACGGTGAATAATGTGTTAACATTTTTGTCATCCTGCTTCCCATATGCCTATGTGGCACTCCATGGAATTCAATAGAAGATCCAGTAGAACCTTGCTATAACGAATCAGATAAAACTGACATTTTTATTCTGCAAATCCAGGAAAATCGTTATATCGGGGTCAAGATCAACAAAAACAACAGCACAGGAACTTCTGCCCATAAAAAATTTGTTAAATGGGAGTCGAACTTAATTTTGTCCGTGAAACAATGAATTTTAGTGGTCTTTTTTTTTTTTTTATGCAAAAAAATTCTTGAAGCATTTATCAACTTATATTCAAGTAATAATTATTAAAATTAGATTCGAAATTACCTATAAACTTAGATTTAACTAGATGATGCATACTAACCTGATTGAAAACAATCTGTAATTCGACCATATTCATCGATGTGAGTCCGGTTTTGAGGAACTCCATGATGGCTTCGAACCCATGACACTGCAAGATAGAATCCTTCTGGTTTCGAAGCAGAACCAAGGAAACTTTGAAGATTGTCTCGACACCTTGCAAAAATATTAAATCTGAAAGAGAACGTGGTTATTTAGGTAAAATAATAAGAATTAAATACAATATATGCAGTAGCATAAAGGTCATCAAAATTTAGGAAATCAGGGTTTTCTATACCTACCAAATAATCGAGACACAAATCCCAGAGGGAATTGAGAAGCAAATAGGGTGAGAAACCAGGGAGCAGCGTATAATGTTGGTGCTATGTCGTACTTCTCCAAGTGGTCATACAGATCACGGTGGCTATCGTGTATCAATCGAGAAAGCTGATACATTTGAATCTGTAACAAAAGTCATTGATTCATTTGAAATTATTTCGCAATTCATGCATGATAACTGAAAAGTCTAAGAAAACTTAGCATGCGTATGGGATTCACACACACCATACATGCTCAACCCGTGGTCTTTGAATTAAGAGTGGCTCTTTTCTGCACCCTCTCAACCAAGTCAATGTCCCTTTATAAGTATGGTCTCCAAAACCTATAGATTTTGGAGACAGATCATACTCGAGAGCTTAAGTTCCAGAGCACTCAAGTGGCTCGCGGCACATTCTCACATCACTTGAGGACCCGCGGCATATTAACATATCCACCCCAAGTGGCCCATGGCACATTTACAGATCTCATAAGTAACTTGCGGCGCTGATCCAAATCATTAATTAAATTAAGTGGCCCACGACACGTTAAATCAATTGAAGTGGCCTGCACTTTGCTAAAGGTTAAGCACCCTTGCTATTCACGGTTAACCTGTGAGGTTGAAAGAGAAAAAAAATGGAGAGACAGGCCAATGCTAGTTGCAAGAATTTTTTATAACTTATGCCAAAAATATGTTTTACTTCAGAACGTTAATTATACGTTTCATAATCAGCAATAAAAAAATCTATATCCAAACAATCTAGATTCATGACTTTTCTCCCCCCTTCCCCTAAAAATAACACCGTTATTTCCCACGTGTAATGCGCAGGGATTTGAAGTCAGAGTCGTGTAAGTCACATTTTAAACAATTCTGACTCAAGTCCAGAATTGTAGTCTAGAAGTGCTAAACTTGTTGAAAGAATGAACTAAATCTCAGCTCCAATAATTCGCCACTAGATTGTGAAATCACAAAATTTCTAATATGGGAACCTATGATAACAATTCTAGTAATACCTTCTTTTTCTCAAAATGGGAATTAATCAACTGCACTCTGCTTTAACCCCTCATGTTAGAAAACGGCTGTTCATGATGTGGATTATACGCCGCTGCGTATTATCTTCTCATTTATTTTAAAGTATGGAATAGAGAGAAATGAATAATTTGTAAAAATGATGTTTTTTTTAAAGATGTTTGGATAAAAGCGGAAAAATTATAAATTTTGTTTTTCCTCCGGCAAAAGAACATGTGTGACCAATAATTCTTTTCATTTCTTAATATTTTATTTAATGGCGAATGAAATTCACGTGTACTAATTTTACGATGACATTCCCCCCCCCCCCCTCAAAGTGGTAAAATTCGAATCTTCGGATTATACGCAGCCGCAGATTGCAGCGGAAAAGCGAGTAAAATAAGGCAAAATACAAATTAGCTCTGGTATGGCACAAAATACGGGGGGGGGGGTACGCAAATAAACGTTTTCTAGACGGGTACTTCAAACGTAAAAGGTTGAGAGCCACGATTAAAATTTCATACACGCTTCTAAGAATAAATACATTAAACAAATGCAGCTTGTAGGAGGGGGGGGGGAGAATTTTCGTTGATGGATAAGCAAAAACACTATTGTTAAGCATTGAGAGATGAAAAAATACCGAGCTAGTTTTTACGGGGACACGCCAAGAAAATGTACTTTCAGAAATTCCGCAATCGAGTGCGATAAAAAAGCAATACGTCCTCTTACAATGCAACATGGTTTATAGAGAATAAGAACTATATTGTGATACGAACAAGACCTCGATCCGTACTTAACTCCGTTTCCACCCACTTCCCTAAAGGCCCTCTTACATTTCATCTTGACGGATCACGTCCTCAGCTCATAATGAACTGGAAATAATGGTAAGGAGAAAAAAAGCTCTTTGATTTATGGGATATAAGAGAGGAGTTTGATTTTAATTTCGTCGTGTCGGAAACATTACTCGCCCATTCAGAGTGAAGAAGATATTTAGAATCATACATCAACGTCAAATAACGGAGGTTTGCCACGCAGCATACTCTTAAACATCCGAGATATATTCCCGTGCATTATCAAACGTGATGCGCAAACATGCACCAGAGATGGATACACCAAACTGAATCCGAAAGAATCCGTTTGTTCTGTTTATTTTTTCGGTTGTAAACGTGTTTTATTTTTCTATTTCAGAATCTCGGAAGTTGTGTATTACCTGAAGAGCGACCATGTCGGGCATGTATTGTCGACGGAAACCGAGGTGGAATAAGATGTGCTTCATCATCTGGAAAGCTTGTTCTTCCGGCATCTGCAAATAGCAACAAAACAGTCATTAGCAGCAACTGTCACTTGAGAAGCGATCCAATAATATATATTTTATTTAGGAGAGAGAGAACAACGAACAATGTTAGAGCACCAGACGCATCTGTCATGAATGTGGGAGAAACAGATGGTAAGGAACAAATCCTTAAAACTAAAAAATAAAAATTTCTTTTCAAAACTTTTCTTTTTTTCTGAGCATCAACATAATCGTGAAAATCGAGGTAAATTTCGTCGATGTTCAAAGAAAAAATAAAATTCCATTCCGTTTCAGAATGTAAGAAAGGGTTTCTCATATAAACATGACATCAAATGTAAGAAAAAAAAAGTTTATTCCGTTGATCATTTTTATCGCAGTTTCCCAAAGTGGACAATATCGCTCTCGGGGGGGGGGGGGCGGTAGAAGCTTTGAATTTACTATAGGATCCAGTTTCCGGGACGGGGGTTAGTATCTCTTAGTATAGGATCCTATGGGGGTTGACTTGAGTTGGGGGCGATGAGAATGAAGAAAAAATTGATTTTTTTTTTCACCCGCCTGCTCTTCCCTAGTCGGCTCTGAATGTAAGGCCGAGTTATAAGAAAAAGATGAAATCATAACTTATTTCAATTTATACATTCCCCCGAACTTTGAATATCAAAAGGTTCTTTTATGGGGAAATTTTTTTTCCCCATACTGATAATTCCCTTTCCGATTTTACACAAACGTACGTACTTCCCATTGATTCACATTGCATACATGGCTCGAAAAAAAAAGTGTCAAAAATAAAACAACTTTCAAAAAAATAAAATATTTTGATATTATCAGCGGTATTTTTGGCATCCGCTCAGAAGAAATGATAAAGTTTTGTGAATTAGAACTGCAAAAAAATTTATAAAAAAAAACAGTAATTTTACTTCCCGTGTTCTAACGAGACGGTCGCGTGAGGACTAGGGTGACGTCACTTGATTTTTCGAAGAGAGTAGCTAGAAAACCGGTTATAGGGCTCCCGTGGTGTTTTCTACGGACTTTTTGCTCACCCTGTACTTGCCCGGTGAATTCTTCAGTTTGGCGCTTGTATTGGGTGATGGCGAAAGCGGAGTTGTGCATGCTTGAGTAAAAAGATTGCAGTTATGTTTGCAACCACCTTAAGGGGTGCCACGACCCTAGAAGTCGATTTTTCAAAAATAACTTCAAAAAAAATATTTCATTCGATTAGAATTACTAGCAAATTCGCAGATGATGTCAAGCTAATGGGGGTAATCGGGAATCAAAGCGATAGGGAGTTGCTCCAGACCAACTTAAACGAGATTGCAGCATGGGCAAATGAATGGAGCATGACGTTTCGCGTTGATAAGTGTATGGTCACTCATTTTGGTTCGAATAACCCACAGTTCTCTAACGAGTTGAATGGTGTCACTATCCCGGATGCAACTAGGGTCACCGATTTGGGAATTCTCATTGACGAGCGACTTAGGTTTTCTGAACATTGTTCAGCGGTGGTCAAAAAATCGAATAGAATGCTCGGTTTCATTTGCAAAAAGGTTTCTTCGCGTTCTCCTAAAGTCATTCTTCCGACCACCACTGTGGGGTTCGAACCCCATGGTATATTTTTGTACCCTTGATGACTGCACGACACAAAGCTTTACGCCTCGCCTGGGCCCGATAACACCGACATTGGACTGTTGAGGACTGGAAACACGTTGCCTGGTCTGACGAGTCTCGGTTCCAATTGCTTCGAGCTGATGGACGTGTATGGGTATGGAGACAACCTCGTGAATCCATGGACCCTACATGTCAACAGGGGACTGTTCAAGCTAGTGGGGGCTCTGTGATGGTATGGAGCGTGTGCATGCAGTTGGCGTGATATGGGACCCCTGATACGTCTAGATCTGACTAGACTAGATCTGACAGGTGACAGGTACGTAAGCATCCTGTCTGATCACCTGCACCCATTCATGTCCATTGTGACAGACTTGGACAATTTCAGCAGGACAATGCGACACCCCACACGTCCAGAATTGCTACAAAGTGGCTCTAGGAACACTCTTCTGACTTTAGACACTTCCGCTGGCCACCAAAATCCCCAGACATGAACATTATTGAACATATCTGGGATGCCTTGCAACGTGCTGTTCAGAAGAGATCTCCACCCCCTCTTACTCCTACGGATTTATGGACAGCCCTGCAGGATTCATGGCGTCAATTACCTCCAGCACTACTTCAGACATTAGTCGAGTCCGTGCCACGTCGTGTTGCAGCACTTCTGCGTGCTCGCGGGGGCCCTACACGATATTAGGCAGGTGAACCAGTTTTTTTGGCTCTTCAGTGTATATATATCTCAAAATGTTTGCTCGATTTCAATTCTTTCTCTTACTTAAATTTAAAAAAAAAATCCTAATTGTGGAAATTAGAGCAACGCAATTTTACGGAATTCCTCCCAATAGCATCACCAACCATATTCAGATGAATAGGATCATGAGGAAGTAGGTTGACAAGTCGAAAAAAAAAATCATTGGCGACCTCTTGCTGTTCACGCCTCCATTAGCAAAACGCTGACATTTTTCCCAACCAGGAAAAAAAACATGAGTCATCCTTACTTCGCGTTTAACAAGAGGGATTCTGAAGTGAAGATGAACACAAATAGCATTACCAGCTGCTGAATTTTCTTTTCAAATTTTCGAGCCACCAGTGTATTTCTTTATAAAGCAGGTGAAGAAAAGTCCGACGAAGATCTATAACATACACGGTCAACCCCTGATCCGCGGGAGAAACATGGCCAACGAAGCCAAACCAAATATCAAATCCTGTAAATCCCAGACTAAAATGAATATTTATGAAAAATGTGAAATATTATATATTAATATGAAAACTGAATATTCGAACTGCAGACAGATCGATAATTTCGGATTCTCTAATAAAAATCTGAGCGAAAGTGGCGTTATTTCTGCGGGAAAATATTAATTCCAAGGCCGCATTAACGAGCTCAGGATAAATTTCTCCGAAAGCCCCCCCCCCCCCCCAATTTCTTACATGGGTTAAAAGTGCCTTTCTGGGGGTAAAAAACTGAATGGAATGACCAATAACAAAATTAAACGAAATGGAGAAAACACGTTTTGAATTTCTTTTTACACCGAATTTTTAAATTAATCAGTGGACCATTATTTTACTGGGTCGATCGAGACCCCCTCTGATACTCATTATTATTTGAAATTTTCATTATGTATTTGTGCAGGGGTGCAAGCGCCCCTCATCTATTTCGGAGCAGCGAATTTCATTTTTGGAGCAGAAATTTTGAAAATGGAGCAGAACTAAAAACGAACTATATCTGCAATATAAGGAGTAATTTTTCTGTGAAATGCCAAAAGTTTTACCAAAAATGTTTGAAACAAATAATTCTAAATAAATTTCCTTCACAAATTAAAATCCATTTAAATTTTTTCTGAATTATCTTATCTGTCACTACTAAAACATGCATTACTGAAATGACGAATAAAAATCATGAGACTCTTTTCAAATTAAGCAACATGCATACTAAAAACCTATGCAGCAAGAATTTCTGCTGCTTGAACACCAAAATCTTATTCATCCTGATATATAAAAAAAGTGTGTGCAGAATATAATAAGGGTTTCCGTGAAAAAAAATTAGCTTCTCACAAAATTAAAAAAAATTATTAAATTTAAAAGCAAAATGCAAAAAACGAGAAAAATATAAATACCTTATTTACTTAAATTTTTCAACCTAATAGCATGTTAATAGATTACGAATCACGAGTTGCTTTCAGAAGTTCAGCATCTCTCTCAATGACAATTTTTTTCAAATATTTAATGCCCTTGAACATAAGATTTTATATGTTTTATTCCATTAAAGCATTGGATGGACAGATTTTTCAATGTTCGAACAGACTTTTATTTATTTGTTAACAATGAACTCTCTTTCACTGTCTGCGTTACCATGTGCTATAGATAAAAAAGGCTTCACCATAACTGGCAAAATTTTGAACTTTGGGCTGCTTTCAAGGTTATAAAGTTTGAATATGTCTGCCCAATATCTATCTATTCTCTGAACTGATTTCACTTCTTGTAATTATTTGCATTGTAGTGTAACCCATTCATCACACATAATTAATAGTTTTGTTAGTGATACAAAGTTCAGCAACATCCCAGCAATGAATGAGAGGGACTGCAAACGTTTCATTCTCTCCAACATGTTTTGGAAAGGTAGGACATTAATATAAAAAAAGGTATCTTACAGAAGTTATGTAAAATGAGCACATGCTCCTAGTACAAACTCCTTCCTTTGACTATTGTTAAAAGCATGCCCCTCCCCCACCAATGCAGTGGCGGTCCGTGCGGCCATATTGGGCGCCGCCCTAGGACGGGTGCCAAATGGAATTGAACGGGTGAAAAAAGCTTTGTTTACCAAAAAAAAACCGCCGTCAGTAGCGCCAAAAACAGATTCCGCATGGGTAGAAATTGTTTTCCTCGAGCCGCCCCTGTGTTCACCAAATCCGGATTTTCGCAATGTGAAATTGCCACGATCGGCAACTGCCGACGATAATCACACGACCGCATAGTGACTAGATGACAAAACTATGAATATTTTAGCTGGAGTTTTAACAGATCCCATTTTTTTCCAATGATTTTCGAAAAATGTCGGTAATTTAAACGAGTAAACCAATCTTCTTTTCGATGTATGCGGTCTTTGAACGCAGGTTGGCAGCCGCGAAATTACCGTAATTTTCAGTATATAACCCGCAGGAGAAAAAACGGTCTCCAAAATCGGAAAATTCGGCATATTCACTCAGGGACTTTGATAGCCTGCCGGTTAACCAATAACAGTATAGGACTTTATACTTCAAGTTAGTAGAACTACTTTCCAAGGTCACGACATAACGTGATTGTGGTAGATGGTGGGAAGTGGAAAAAAAAATTGAAGTTTATCCAGCTCCGTACCTTTTTCCGTGTCTCGGATAGAACGCTTCCAGTGAACAAAATTTTCATGCTGCTTTTTCCTAAATTCCGGGTATTTAATGCACTACAGTGCATTAGCGGTACCTATGCACGGTAATTGGCGCAAATGCGCAGGGATTCGGCGCCTTGGCGCACCATGTAGCAAGAGAACCGTTTCGGCGCAATTGGCACAGCTCTTGCACCCCTGATTTGTGTGCCATGAATTCGTGAATAGTTTAAAAATTTATTTTAAAAAATGAAGGAATTTGTATACTTGAATGCAGTTTATGAAAAGGTTATTTCCACAAAGCGGGACTTTTTTTTTTTTTTTATACAGAAAAAAAAAATTAGTTCAAATTTTTGTCGAAAGAGAATTCTGCACGAAAGCAAATCACTGGAAATATATAAATCATGGTCCTATAAAATGCAGGGTGCTCATTTCTGAATTTTTCTGTTGCTGGAGCTTCCATAAATTTTTTAATTCTGATGTTCACATTGGTGAAGCTTTACCACAGCCACGAATAACCGACTGCCGCTTTACGAACGTTTCGGACACAGAAGACAGGTCCAGAACTGTATGATTTACTTTGGTGTAGTGCCTTTTTATTTTATCAACAAAAATCTGAACTAATATTTTTTCGATACCAAAAAAACTTTCATAAGAATAACTTTTTCGCGGATCGCATTCAAATATACAGATTCCTTCAAATTTTATGAACTTTTAAACTATTCACGAATTTATGGGACATCCTGTATCAAATGCGATCGAAACATTTTCTGAAAAAAAACTAAAATTTAGGAGAAACTCGATTTTTTTCAAACAAGTATACTTTTTTTTTCAACTAACAACCCGCAGAAAATTGATTTTAGAAAAATTCTCTCTAAAAATTGACCCAAATTAAAGCAAGGTAAAATTCTAAGGTGCAAAAACTAAAAGTTTTCTGTTCTTCTGAAGTTTTTCAGTGAACAAATATTTTGGGGTCTGTAAATATTCAGTGAATGAAGGATGGTCCAATGGGTCGGGTGAATCAATACCGGATTTTTTTTTACGAAGCCCACTTCTAGGAAAAGTATAAAAAAAGCATAAATATTTGCAAAAAATAAAAACACAGGTTTCTTATTTGCTCAACAATACATTAAAAATTTAAACAAGCAGTAATTTTTTTTTTAAATTGCGTTACAGGATAGTCAAAAATGAAAAAAACAAATGAAAGCCTGGGTTTTATAGTTTCGCATTTGTTTACGAACAGGGAACCTATGACTTGATCTTCGTTAGTAGAAAGCCAAACAAGCAGCCGTCCCTTCTTCAGATACAACACGCTTTGAATAAGGGAAGACCATGCAGATAACGATCCAAAGGAGAAAGGTCCTCCTGCCTCTCCGATGCTATTAGTTATCTTGTAACCTTCGGTGGATTCGTCACCCGCAGTGATGGGATTCCGGGTACGCATCCGTTAAGCGTAGGAGTAACAAAAATGGTGAAATTCATCTTACCACACTAAATGTAGTAACGCAAGGTACATTTTTTCCGTTCCTTCTCCGACATTTTTTTTTTTCACAAATCACACAACAAACGAGGATGATGGAAATTCAAGAGGCTGGTTGGGATAACCCTAGTCATTTTTTTATCCCTCATCTATCACATCGCAAAGTAGAGATATTTATTCTTATACAAGGAATTAGACTAGAGAAAAACTAGTGCCTATGAACTTTTTTTGATCTCATCTTTGTTAGTCCTCCTTTACCAAAGATGTTATAAGAGAAAAAGTGCAGAATCCATCCAGGAGCGATGTCATCAGTACACATATATTACTTCTTGTTAAGATTAGAGCTTGAACAAATGGGGATCGATATCGTTGGGTGCAGTTTCCAAGCTTCCAATATATAGAATTACTTAAGAAAGGTGGGGGGGGGGGGGTGCAATACAGTAATAGGTTTGCACATTTTCCTGTATCTCACACAATGCAGCTTTCAAATAAACATTTTTCAGCTATTATGTTTTATAATTTTCAATGTGGTTCATCGGAACCGCACTCACTTGAGCACTTGCAGTATGTTTTCTCAAATTCTAAACTCTTCAAAACTGAAACATAGTACATGTATGTGAATGCAATATTAAAATCATGCTGCAATCCCCTTACAATATACCAGTCCGGATCTTGCACCATGCAATTTCTGCTGTTTACGATGTTGAAGAAGTTCTGTGGGAGAATTATATAAGTTTTTCAGCTGTGTAGGGTTCACTGAGACAGCTTCCAGAAAAAGCCTTCTCTGCTTACTTTGAAAAGTGGATTGAATGGTGGGACCACTGCATATCATCGGATTGGATTTTAAATTTTCTGGCGCAAGGACCAATTTGGTCAAACTGCGCCAACACAAAGTATAAAAATAAGAAAAATCATCCTTTTGTCATGTCAAAATACTAAAATCATGCATGATAAAAAGCAACGTAAAGCATAAAAAAATGACATGAATCGTAAAAATCTATAATTTGTTATAAAAACCAATGACTTTAATGAATTTAAAAATGCGAGATGCATCGCTGTGGTCATTTAAAATGTCATGAAGTGAAAGATGACTTTGACCAAAAGCGGTCGTAAAATGATGACGATGATATGAACAAGTAAAAGCATGAGTAATGGTTAATGGACTTTGACAATGTGGGCACTGTGGCTGACTCTCTCGTAATAAAAGATATGATTGTGTGATACGACTGTGTCCTATGCGCAACCGGGCAAGCAGAACTTCCTCCTTTCGGTTAGTTCTGCAGCTCGAACGCCAATGGCCAAGTGTGGGCTTGATGGCATGTAATTTGTTATTAATTTGATTGCTCCAATGGTCCTGCCAGCGGTGATGCATCACTTCCCGGAGGATTGAGAAGTGGTCACTGGCAGGTACCAAAAGGTTATTGTCAAGGTTAGTAGTTGTTCGAGCTGCAGTGTCTGCTTTTTCGTTGCCCGGTATTCCTACATGACCTGGTACCCAGTAAAATTTTACTGTGGTACCATGATGAATGAGGTAATGCAGTGCATGAAAAATGGAATGAATGAATGGATGAGTGTGAAACGTACAGGAACACAGTGCTTGTAATGCGCTGAGAGAGTCGCTATAGATAATGCATCGTCGGTGGCGTTTGAGTCGTATATGCCGTAGAGCCTGAAGGATTGCGTACAGTTCTGCCGAATATATAGTCAATGTGTCTGGAAGTTTGAAAGATGTCTCCTCACAGCAGATGTAGGCACAACCGACATGGCCAGGGCTCTTGGAGCCGTCGGTATATATGGGGAAGTATCTGTTGTACCTACCCCTGTGCCTAAAGAATATCTGTCGATATATGACATCTGCTGTGGTGGCTCTAGGGTATAATGATAATGAAAGAGAGACATCTGGCAGAGACTGCTCCCATGGTGCCAGTTGCCAAGCAACTGGGGCCACACGACTGATGTCTACTGCATATCATCTGAGCGATACTTTAAAAAATAATAAATTATTTTTTGCCGCACTTATATTTGTTGATTTTTTATGAAAGACATTCTTAGGGAACGCACCTTGTATCTTAAACAACTCCTATTTTCTTCAGGGAGCTCACGAGCTGATCTATGCCACTCGTTCATAAATTATGGGAGATTTATAATGGAAAAATTTGTCAGTGATTCTTTTAAACGTGTGTCAGAGATGTGATGAATCATGGATCTACCAATAAGACGCATTCAAAAAAGAAAAAAAAAAAAATCACAATTTTGGCTTCTTACAAATGACGAGACAAATGCTTTAGCAGTTTAAAAGCTCTCCAAACAGTGTTTTCTTTCTTTGAAGAAAGTCAACTAACCTTTATGCTAATGAATAACTTCTATGCTTATAATTATAGTAAAGGAAGAAAAAAAGCGACCGATGCCTTGTGATGCTCCTCGATTTGTTTCCCAGAAGTATTTTTCCCTGACCCTTGAGAGGCATTCAAAGACAGAGAAAAAGGTGGCAGTTCCCCCCCCCCCATTATGACAATGCAACATCATGTATCCACTTGCCTCACAAGAACAAGAGTTTATGCAAAAGCTCCGTTGTTCAACTGTCACCTCCACCCTACAGTCTAGATATAGGACAAGTGCGATTATTTTTTGTTGCTGAAAGTGAATCTTTGAAAATCGGTTAAAACATATACTGCTCTTGTTATGAACTTGAGGGGAGGGGAATTAGATCAGCACATCAACTATTGCTTTTCACCGATAAAAATCTGTATCAAACACAACGAAAAATAACTCAAGAACATGAAACTGAAAAAGTCTAAAATCAAAATCAACTGCTAGTTTTTTGGTATTTCAAAACTTTCAGAGTGACTTATTGCTAAGAAATAAATAAAAACAAAGAAAACGTCGGCATTTTTTTAGTATCCACGCCCATGGTTAAAAATAACCGATGGGGTTAAAAACTCACGATAGGGGAAAAAAAGCAATATTATTCCCTAAACAAGAACGGTCAGGTGCAGAAAGGCACGGGGAACAAATAAATTCAAACCGAACCAGGATTAATAGGCGAGTTAAAAAACGTCGTTACGAGAAACGAGCACTTTTTGACTATCAATACCAGAAGTGGGACAATATATTATCGGAGGAGGGTCAGCCTCTTTTCTCACGGCCGCACCACGAAACTACCTGGGAGGTCCAATATTGGCCTCTTGATAAAATGTGAAGACGACACCCAAGAACCCTCTACAAATCCCAAAACTACTAAAAATGAGGTAAGGTATAGGACTTTCTTCAAATAAGCTCAGGTGTTTGCGTCGCTTTAGAGAGGGCCGATAAGGACACAAGGGGGAAGACTAATGTCGTTAATCGTAAGATAGATACTATGAGCAATAGGTCGGGACATCAAAAAGTCTCCTTTTTATTGGTTTTTTAAGGGAAAACGGCACGTCTCGACCGAAAGCCAGAATAATCTTGCTCCAATGGCAACACAGAAAATGGTAGCTTCAACAGCATAAAATGCCAAATTACGAGTAGCTGCCCATAAACCGATTTTTTCCCTCATTTTCTAAGAAACATTTATTTTTTTACAGCTGCTTCACGCCGACTGGGCTCGGATAATGCCAAAACTGACATCAATTGCCATGAATAATTCTACAAACTGACGGGTGAGGTTCTGAAAAAGCACATATCAAAGAAAAAAAAAAATACTGGTAATAACAGGTTGAGGTACAACAGGACAAGCTCAAGATGTTCCTGGTTATTACTCTTCGACACATGCATCATCATCTCTCATCTGAGAACTTTTTTGTCACCACGTCAACCAATGCTAACTGCGAACATGACAACAATAATTCAACCAACATGAAACTACTGTGTGTGTTACTAAATACACTGAACAAGTTTTTTTCTTTTTGACGCAATGGACGTTTCCACCAGATGAAACATTGGACTGGATGAGAGAAAAGGGAATAGCATGTTACCAAACAATGAATAAACTAAACAGCTTTTAGAATAATTTTAGTTATAAAAACTTGACTAAATTTCCAGAAATAAAACTCGACTGTCTCACGTTGTATCACCGTCAAGACGCGGTTTACAACAAAATCTACTTGATCATTTCCCAGAAGAATACGTTATATAAGCGGGATCCGTTGTAATGCGGATCAACTTTATCTTGGCTTTGTGTCGCTGTGCGATCGTGTGAACATCGAGCTGAACTTTCATCGCGATCAGCCAGGTTCAAACCCGTTAGCGGCACATTACAGTAGTGGGAGGCTGAAGTTGGTTTTTTGCGGTGGGCCGGTCTCCTATTTGAAAAAGTCTTCCCGCAGAGAGCAGGCAGAACATGATGCCTTGCTCGAGCAAGGATTTCGTTCACCTTTTTTTCCGAGCACATACTCTGAAACACCGTTATCTCGAATTTCATTCACATTCGTCGATTTCAGCGGTCGCTGGGGTGGGGTTATCGGCAAAGTTATTTTATGAACACCCGTTACATGTTATCCAGGAAGGGATCGATCGACAGATTTTTTTCACAATTTAATAGTATTATAAAATATGAAGTTCACGTTTCAAGTCATGATGAAAATCCGATCAATTACCCTAATCAAATTGATGATAGACAACTTATAAATTTCAAAGAGATTAAAATTCTCAACTTCTGCAAAAGCATGAACACGGAATAAATCAAGTCTTTAATCCTTTAAAATATTCAATAGTCTTATTTTGTTTACTTCTGTCTTCACAAAGATGAATATCCTGACAATAAAGCAATAACAACGTAACTACTTCCCAGGTATAAAAAGAAAAAAAAAAGGTTGTAATGGCTGAAGCAAATCACAGTCGACAACTATCAAATTCCAAGCCAGTAGCAGAACGAGGTAAATTTCCCACGACTTCAGCGTTTCACTATACACACACATACATATAGTACCACCCGGAACAACTATCTCACGCCGGGAATATCAAGTAAGCATGGCCCGAACAAGATCTTTATGACCGTTAGTTACCATAAGTTTTTATGTCCGAAAGAAAACAAGATGGCTAGTAGAGTTCGCGGAGGTGGAGGCGAATCCGGTACGATAACACCGTCGCATAAATTTCACCGACAGTTACTAACGATAGGCCATATCCCGGTGTATGTGAATGCCTGATACACATTGTTTTGGAGTTTTGACATTTTCTCGAATTTCCAGAAAAATACTGAACAAATCACTCTGAAATTTCCGTCATATATACCCTATGTTAGTACTCACCATTTCCAGTTAAAATTTAGTCAGGAATGCATTTAATGGACCGAAAAAAGATTAAAGAAAAAATATTTTTGATCGACCCTATATCAAAAAAAAGTTGTAAATGACTAATTTTAACAAAATATTGCACTTATTTCTGTGAATTTTCGTGAGAATAGCACGTATATTCAGGAAAATATGAACATTTTCTATAAAAATTCCAATTTTTATAGCATGATTTTCGCTTAAAACATACCAAGTTCCTCAACATATTTTTACAAAATTCACGAAACACATGACGCTATACATGCGACATACTGTGAAGGAATTTAAAATGTGACAAATCATTAAACAATGAGATATGAGTATTTTTCAGTAAATTACTTAATTGTACATGCGAAGAAAATAGAAATTTCATTTTTCATAATTTGATTGCCAGATATATTATATATTTAGTGATATATATACTTTAGCGCGATTTATATGAAAAGTCCAGCTGAATGTCGTGAAAATTCAGAGAAATATACGTGATATTGCGAGCCGTAACTTCGAAGCCGTAATTTCGATTATTTACCGTTATTTCATTTTTGACTTCAATTTGTTTGTTTTGACATTACACACGCGTTACGCTAAAATACTTCCCTTGCATAGCATCAGACATGCGTCTTTGCTCATTCGCATAATGCTGTGGGCTTATTCTAGAAATAATCAAATAACAGAAAATAATCGTATATCGATTGGTAGAAAATCCCATATTATTCAGTTAATCGAAATTACAACTGACAATATCACGCATATCTTCCTGAATTTTCATGACATTCTTAGAATTTTTATATAAAGGTGCACTATGCTCTGTTATGGGTCTGATTGCTCACTGTGGCGAGATTTTGATAATATGTACACGGGTGCTAGATTAGGATCTGCAATTTAATGTTCATCCATCCCCCTTCACCGGAATTCAAACGATGCTAATAAATTACATTAAAAAAACTTTTTTGCGGTATAAGATTTACAATATCGTTCACCAAACGATAAACCCTAGGCCGTTTATCCTCCATCATGTTAAATTACATATATTCACCCTTAAACTTGAAGCTGTTACGAAAGTAAATTTGCATAAACCAGGGTATAATTGAACAACGTTTGGAACATAGGTTTTACTCACGTGCAACAGAAGTATTCCAGACACGAAGCTGAGGCCTTGACAATATCCGACTTCACCGTCCAGCAAAGAGTAAGCTTTCAACAAATTGAACAACGAGAGTTGACCAGGACCGAGTGGTTGTGAGTAGAAAGGGTGGTTCGGGAAAGTTCTTCCTGCAAAATTATAATATTCAAAATATGATAATGAACAAATAAATAAGAAAAATACATGCTACGTATTCTAGTCACCACTAGGAAGATAACTTGCTGGAATCAACATGCCCCGCCGCAACCTTCAAATACCTAGCAATCGTTATAAAGTGCTCAGTCCATGCGTCGCCTGTGGGAAACACTAACTGGCACTTCAAAAAAAAATCAAAGTAAAGGAATGCTCACACACACAATATTTGCGTATACATTAACTCAAATCTAGGATAAGTACAATCAAGAACAGTTATGCACAGATGAACTCGGTTACAACGACAAAGATTCTACGAAATTTTGTCATTATAACCGAAGTTGACGTTTCCAAAACCTCTGAAAAAATATAGAGGGAATCAAACACTTTCCGTGAATTTTTTTTCTCTTATAATTCGGGTAACTATATTTAATCGAGAAAAGTACGGGAAATTAAGATAATTAATACGGGACAATCGTTAATTCCCACCCAACAACTTGCCAAATGTCCTCATTTTCCGACTTTCCAGATCGCTGGGAACCCTGTCATAGAATCAGTGTCGTCATAACACATGGGCCCACCCGGGCACGGCCTGGGGGACTGAAGAGAAGAGGGGCGTCGCAAAAATGGGAACTAATTGAAATTTTCCAGGAAGGGCCTCAGAAAAATCAATTGTCCCGATGGCCTTGGACGCTCTTAAGACGGCCCTGCACAGAATATGTATGTAGTCAAATATAAAAGGTTGGGGGTCCAAACACTATAATTAAAAACATTGATGGGTCAATGATATAATATCGCTTATTTTAGTGATGAACGTTCCAATAGGAATCGCGTGATGCCATGCCAGGAAAAAAATAAATCTAGAGAGAGGGGAGAGTTCATGGGAGACGGATGCAGTGTTAATCTGCTCGCAGTATACAATTAATTAAAGTAGAAATGTAATGTCTCCGCATAAAATTGCAAATAATAGGCCTACTTCATTATGCTGCTGGAAGAACATGCGATCTCGGACTGAATTTTGGTTTGTATTGCCGAGGGCCGCGCCTAACAATGACTTCTGGTAGATTTTACGTTACCCAGGTTGCATCAGGAACAGGCCTACCACATTTCAACCCCCTGCACCCTCGATTGGTCGATAGCACATACCGCAGCAAAACCATTGGAAAAAATGTGATATTTGCCGTTGGTGAAGTGCTATTGTGCACTCTCTAAAAGCACCTCCAGTTACTTTACTATTCGACCACACATTCTAGTATAACCAAATATGCTTGTTTACGTCTTATATCTCCTCTTTAAGTTTGTTCAATGAATTTAGAATAACCATGCATATTTTGAATGAATAAGATTGCACGAAATAATCCAGACATTTAGCCAAACACATTACACATAAAAAAAGATATATTATTTCATATCTCATGGCAATAAATAAAGTTGTAGATCATTGAAAGTCAGTAGCACATTCAAACTGCATAAGTGAATCATCATCATATGCTCTAATTTAATGGTATAGTTGAACGATCACTCAACTGAACGAAAAATGACAGGAAATACATTCAATTACCTAGGGAATGCTTGGTTTCATTCAATGCCAAGATTTCAACGATTTTTCGATAGAGGCAAATGGTCAACGAGAATTGCACGGGAAACATATCTTTCAAAAAAAAAAAAAAAATGAACTGGCCCACCGTGTTACGTGAAGTAATAGGAAGAAAAAATACGATGAATAGCGAAGGTAAAAATGTCGATAGAAATCTTCGAACTGGGTGGCCCCCGTTTTTATCGCGTGGATTGAAATTATTGCCCACCGCAGGAAAGTACCAGGAGGCTGTTCGTACGGGAAGCAGATACTACCATGTGGAAAGACGAAAAAAAGAAAGTGGAAGAAAAAGAGGTTTCTTTGAGCAGAGGATGAGCATAGACCGTGCCATCGTGTACCTGCGCAGAGTTGAGATAACAGCAGAGATAGCTGCCGCTCCCATCCAGAGTCATCTCAAGGGCCAAACCACAGATACATAGATTTCTCACAACGCTTAATTCTGATATAAATAATACATAAATCCCTAAAACAAGGGAAAAATTTTAGATTTTTACGTAAGTTCTTTCAATGAATGCAAAATTACTGAGCTGAAAAAATTAATAAAATTGTATATATAAAGTACTTATTTTCCAAATCGAAACATTTATACGAAGAGAATATTTCTTTACTCTTACCTCTCTGAAATCGCCGACTTCCTTTGAAGTCACTGGCAGTTTTTGCCGTTTTTATAAAATTTAATTCGTGCAAAGCCAAGCAATTTCTGGAAAATATGTCGTTTGGTATTCATTTGTTTGCGATCAGATTATTTTTCGCATCTGCTCAACGATAATGTAATGATCAACAAATATCGCCATTGGAGACACACTCTTCAGATACAGGAATTCCCACGAATTCGTAAAAAATTTATAAAAATTAAAGGAATTGGTACATTTGAATGCGATTTGTAAAAAAGTAATTGTCACGAAAAGAGGACATTTTTTGATGCAGCAAAAAATTTCGAGTTTTTGTCGACATAAGGTGCAGCACGTAAACGTATCACTGGAAATATGCAAATCAATACCATAAAATAGCAAAATTTCGCTGCTCTGCCTTCACCTCCTAACGCATATTGGTGGGATCAGAGACAAACGGGAGGGAGGGGCGGGCTCCTGGCCACCTTCCCCCGGACGACCAAAAATGTATTTTTACTTTTTATGTACCTTTATATGTTACTTCTGTTAATTTCAATGCTATTTGAAGGCTAAGAACTCGAAATTTCTTTGTAAGAAATTCATTGTGACCCACCTTAGCCGGACCAAATTTGGCCCTCGGGGTTACGATGTTTCCTGCACCCTCAAACCTGATTTTGTAAAATTAACTAAGCGGCACATTTACATATCACTTAAGTCACCCGTGGCACAATTCCAGACCATACAAGTGGCCCGTGGCACATTCACAGATCACGTAAGTAACCCACGACACAGTTCCAGAATACTTAAGCGATTCGTGGCACATTCAGAGATCCATTGAGTGACATGTGGCTCAGTTTTAGAGCACTAGCGCGGCCCCTAGTGCTGTTCTACATCACCCAAGTTAACCGCGGAACATTCCCAGATTACTTACTTCATTGATCAAAATCAATTTCAGTGATTTTTAAACAAATTTCTGGGACACCCCGAGTATGGGCTTGCAAAGATTGAACATACGGCTTCGATCATGAATACAATCTAGAAAAAATTCTAAAACAAACTTAAAGCATGGTATCCAGCCAAATTACTGACGAAGATATAAAAAAATGATGTTTCTTAGATTCGTCAGATTCCTTTCTAGCCAAAGCTGCAATCAACTGTGACAATAAACTTGATAACCCTTTCCTACTAACGCTCCTGAAGCGACAACTTAAACAAGCAACCCTCCAGAAATGGCAGCAAATTTGGGACCAAGGAACAACAGCTAGGAAAGTGCACGAAATTGTCCCTCGAGTAACATACAACACACTAAACTGGAATAGGGAAATGACTATCTTCATAACAGGACACGGCCCATTCCCTATATATCTACACGAACGAAAACACCGCCGAAAAGACAAATGTGCCTGTGGTATGGTGGGTACTCCTGTTCACTATGCCACAGAGGGCAAATTTACAAAACATCTACACATGTAAAAATATTCCGAAAACAATAGAAAACAAAAACACAGCAGCAAGGATTACAAGCCTTGTCAGATATATACACGCCAACGAAAAACAAAAAAATCTGTCCACCAGATTTATAAAATAATGTTTTAAATGTTACAAAAATAAGGGGGAGAAAAACAGAAATAGATAAAAAAACAACAAAAATCATATCCACAGGACTGCCACTACTAATACATAACCATTACATGTACAAGATATAGCATGTACTAATGGGACCCGAACAAGAATTTTTATGACATTCCTGTTACAATGATGTAAATGTGATAACCACAAGTGTCCTTCATTCCGCTATTCTAGCTAGGGTGCTAGGCGGGACGACACGAATGGTTTCATAATAACCATTACATGTAGTTTATATTTTATATGTATTCATTTTTTTTATATAAATATAACCAGCCAGAGCGAGTCAACCAAAACACCAAGACCGAAGCTGATCCTTAGCTAAGGCTCTCTCCAGACAATCCCCCATTGCTCGCCAAAATAGGGTTAGGGCAAGACGACTCGACCTGGCAGTTATACATATGTATATAAATGTGTGTATATGTGCATTTCTCTTTCCTCTATTCTTCATGCATTTCATGTCCACAACACACGTACATACTCATATTGTCGTATTCATGTTGCTCACCGAATAAGGTGCTAAGCGAGATGGCACGGGTGATTCCTAATCTATATATATAAAATTGATTTTCTGTGTGTGTTCTCTATACAAATCTACAATTTTAGATCGATCGTCACCAAATTTTGCATATATACCAAATGGGACCCGACTTGAACGATATGCTACTTTAAAATTTCGTCAGACCAGGGCAAATGCCTCAAATGGGCAAAAAACTGTCCGGCAACAATGGTTTTTGGGCCTCAACAATCACTTTCCGAACGTTTACTTTGGTTACCGTGGTTCCCTAGCAATGCGTTTCAGACGTGTATATGCCTTTACAACGGTTTGTCACTTCTTTAATCCTGTTAGTATATGTATAATAGTTTATGAGTTTATAATGGTTTGCCACATTTTCAATATACTCTCAGTAATGAGGCTTTTTGAATAGACGTCATAATCATCATCAGCATCGCTTTGAGAGTCAGGAAAAGGGTGATCCTCATAGAAATCAGTGCTAAAATTGTCGATTTTACTGTAGAAATGCGGAAATTAGTGGGATTTTCCGCCCCATCAATAATTTTAAAAATTGTATAGAATTCTCGATTTTTGAAATATTCAGTTCGCTTTGAGATATACGAAGCCCAGGAGATTAAATATGAAGTAATTAGCCACACCTGTACTTTTGAGTTGGATATTCGAGCAATATCATTGATTTCATTTATATCTTCTCAAGTATGAAAATTAATGTCTCCATATTGTTTCTTTTGATATTTATTTGCATAAATTCATGTGGGTTAGGATATTTTAAAATTAGTTATGAACCCGTGAAAAGTGCATCGAAAAAATTCCACAGCTTTAACTAAGGATTTTTGGAAGCTGGAACAGACAGATGGATAACTTGAAGTTCGGGGGGGGGGGGGGATCGAAATACCTAGCGCCCCTTAAAAAAAGAAAAATATATATTCATTTCTACGTTTCTGTGTAAATCTAGATTTGTTTATTTCATGAATCGCGCAGGTTGCCATATTGGTTAACTTGGACACGGTTTGTATGCCCCTCATGAAAAAGAGAGGGAGATATCACATGATCCAAAAAAGCCTCATAGAAGAAAACCCGGGCAGCGCCGGGTATTATAGCTAGTTGTATATATTCCCCCCACAATACTTCTACTTTTTATATTTTCATTAAATGCACCGGAGCGAGTGAACTCAACCCAATAAAACGGATGCTGGCTTTTAGTGCGCAAGTTATCAAACCCATTTGCTAACCAATAAGGTGTTAAGCGAGAGATGACTCGCTCCGATGGATTCTTTTATTTCACAATAAGATTCTCATTTTTTTTTTTTTTTTTTTTTTGTATCCTGTGTATATAATATGGCAAGTGTAAGATAACAGATGAGATGGCATTGGGGGGGGGGGCGGCTCAATTGCCTTTAAAACATACCTCCATCCTAATAATCCTAATATGTGTACATTCATCCGTCTTAACTAAACCCCGAAACTTTTCTCCAACTCCCAATCCCATCTCGTCTGTAATCACCACAAAATTTGTTAATCGCGACAGTACCCAATAGTCCGGGGAAAATATGTTGTAAAAAAGTTTGTGTGTGTGTTTTTTTTTTTTGACACAAAATAAAGTGTTCCAGACTCTGCCACGAAGCTGGGCTGGAAGAAATGTCGGCAACGGGATAAGTCCAGTGGCAAAGTTCTGGCGTTCATTCATTCAGATTCGTTAGAATATTGTGAAAATAAATGATCAAATATGGGGATAAATAAAGCTTGACATTACTAAATTACGAGCAAATGTCTATTATATATATATAATAGCAGCGAAACCTTCGACTACAAAACTGCTGACCACGGGTATAATTTTCATCACCCATGGGTGTCATAATTACAGTTTCATGCCCTTTTAAAATGCAAATCTTCCGACTACTTTCACGGGTCGGCATTTACTAGGAAGATCATCCGACTTAATTTGATGGCTCGGTCGTACTAACCTCAGAGAACACGGAACACCAGTCCTCTGTAGATGGGGCCACACATACACAACTACACGCTTAAAAAGAAAGATAAGAGGGGGTTCCCCCCTCGGAGGAAATTGTTTGTTTGGGCCGAGTTCATTATCGTGGGAACGTACTCTTGCGCACAGAAGAGAAAACACAAGTTTATATACCGACCAACTAGACGAAGGTTTCTTTTCCCTTCCTTACCCTTTCCCTGGCATAATATCTTAACTTAGCACGACTAACTCTTCCGTCGTGACTTTGGGTGCGTGGGAGGGTGCAAAAGGGCTGCGGCCCGCCGGGGCCAAAAGGGGTCCTGACCCTGACGGGGTCCCACCTGAAAAAACGAATCTCGGCCTTTTCCGAAGAGCCTCCATCTTCCGCGAGACATACAATTCAGCTGCGAGGTTAAGAGTTGAAGTTACCACGTAATGGGGGCTCGTAAATATTTGACGGCGACAACAACAGAAAAAAAAGAACAAGGAATTTTTTTATTATCATTTCAGGTAATAGAAGAGATTTAATATACGAATTTCTCATGTTTTTCCCCTTCGGCTCTAAAAACATGGAACCCAACTAATTCCGACGAGTGTTATGAGGTTCAGTAATGGGCAATGAAGAGTTAGCTTCAAGCTGTACTGTACGAGAGATGATCGCGCACTTACAAAACGATCACGGAAGTCATGAAGAAATCAATCAGTGGAGGTTCCCTACCTATACCGGGGAACTAGCCTACATGACTTACTGTATGGACTCAAATTTTCCCACGAGGACTTTTATTTCTCTTCCTGTATCACCGAAGTTGGGTTTTTCAAACAGGGTGAATAAATTCCGATTGCATGGGCTTTAACCGATATCGACGCAATATGAAATGAAGTGCAGTACATTAAAATACAATTCACGCCGCTTAATGTGATCACATCGGAAATCGAGGTTTCTGATAATAATTACTGATTGAAAACTATATCCGAAGAAAATCCCGGTTGTACGTATGACCATGTGTACCGTTTTGTAGAACGAGAAGTTTGAAAGCGGGATGAATCCGTTATTTCCCCCACATAACCAGGGTTGTCAAATTTGCTCCCCGGGTAGATATCCATTTCCCCCCCCCCCCCGGGCTGGGTTTTTTTGGGGAAAATGGGTTTTTTTTTAGGGAATATTGTTTGTTTTCGAAGAAAATGTGTTACTTTCAGATTAAAATTTTAGTTTGAGCTTAGTTTTTGTATTCCAAAAATTGCTGCATAGTGCAGTGTTTAGAATATGTATATTTTGAAATATTTTTTAATGTTTTTCAGGAACAAAAATATAATAAATAATTTATTGGAATAACAAACACTCTTTTTTATAATTCTTCTACCTTTTTATGTAAGCATTTAGGTATAAGATCCACATATTAAAATATTTTACAAGAAATCGCAAACAGAAAATTGTAACCATGGACCTTAGTTTAAAAAGTATACCTGATGTATGCGATAAGCATACCTACAGAAATTTATTTATAATACACAATAATTTTTCACACACACACACAAATCCTTGTATAAATAAATTGAAGCATCTGTGAAGAAGTAAACCAATGTATGTAAACTGAATTTTCATTCAAAAAATATTTACATGTTTTTGCAATACTTTTTTATAAGTTTTATACAGGTACATCAGACTTTCATAACTGAAATATCAAGAGACAAAAATAACATTATCTCATAATGAAAAGAAAATAACTGTGGGATTCTTGAATTGAATATCGGCAACAAACATCTTCAATTGAAACAGAACAAAAAGTATAGTTTTTCTTATGTGAAAATAACACCTAAGCAGAAAATAAGCCTTAGCTTGATTTTTAAGATGATGATAATATAAGCCCGACCCAGAAAATTTGCCTGTTAAAATCATCAGCCAGATGAAGGAATTCTATAGGTCTGTTGCTATACATGACAGGTTTCTTGTATAAAGTGATATTAATGTATAATAATGTTATTGACATTTATGTTTAATGATAATTCAAGTTATTCTGTAGCAGTGGCGTCGGAGCCGGGGGTGCTGTGGGTGCTCGAGCACCCACGGAAGTTTGTAAAACGGGTTCGAGCACCCACAGAATTGATTCAGGAATCGAAATTTCCTACATGGAAATCAAGACGAGCACCCACAAGTTCGAAGCACTTCCGACGCCCCTGTTCTGTAGTTTTAAGTTCCCAAAAATGGCTAATTTGGACAAGCGGAAAACACCTCCAGAGTAATGAATCCTCAGAATGACTTATCTCCTCCTCTTAGCCAGATCATTTTTTAATTATCACTGCTCCTTTAAATTAAATTCTGAAATATTTTTAATGAAGTAGGGATATTCTTTAACAGTGAGGAATTTAAAAAGAAGAGAAGCATGAGACTTTAGCTCCTGAAAGTTTGGGTTCGATTATAAAAAAAAAAAAACTGTGGTTCTGGTTACATAGCTGAAAGGTTTTATTTTTGACTTATCAGGACACTTTTGGTTACATTTTCTGCGGGGTCTGAAAAATTTGAAGGAAAAAAAAATTTAGGCACCATTCTGATTTCTCAGAATTTTCATTATCTCCAAATTCATTTATTTTACCACAAACAATTTTCTTGCTGCAGTTTTGCATACAACTCAGGTTCAGATATAATTACACAGAAGTGGGTGTGTTTGTGTGTGAACAATTGTTCCCTTACTTATAATCATGGTCAACTTTATTGATCAAATACATAGTTTAACATTCACCAAAAATGTATATTTAGACATAATATAAGATGTAGGCCTACACATAAAGGATGTGCATTAGAGTAAGTTGAAAAAAATATTTTATTTTCAAATCGCTATAGTGCGGAAAAGTAGCCTCCTTTAATAAAAAGAAAAATGACGTAAAAAAATTTAAAATCGATTGACATCTTCCAGTCATGCATCATACTTGAAGTTTATGAAAATTGACAAAATTGAACATTTTTCTTAAATTTTTTTAATATTACTTAAAATTTGATGATCGATGTGCAAAAGTTTCTTATGCTTATTTTATGGTTCAATAAAGTAAAATAAATTAAAACATCATTGATGTTTCAATGTTTATCGGTCGCACAATGTGTTCGAAAAACTGGAATTGACCAAATTTTGCAAGTTTCATTGTACAGCTCTTCGCATGCTTTGTCAGAACAAAATGACCCAGAATTTACCATGAAGAGGTGGCTGCACATCGAGTTCCACCTACACTCTATCCAATCAACCATCCAAAGTAAGAGAGTGTATGTAATTTACATTATATTACAAAATTGTGTGACTAGGATTTACTGGTTTACAGTTTCTTCTATTGTTTCTTTTCGAAGTGTTCACGTTTAAAGTCTAACTTTTGCACAATGAAACTTGAAATATCAATGATGTTTTAATTAATTTTACTTTATTGAACCATAAAATAAACAAACTTTTGCATGTCGATCGCAGCATAATCTTCAAGTAGTATGTGCGACCGGAAGATATCAACTGATCGTAAAATTTTTTGTTGTTTTTCTTATTAAAAGAGGCAACTTTTCCGCACTATAGCAATTTGAAAATTAAACTTCATTTTTTTTCAACCCACCCTGTTGTACATACATGTTTAAGTTACATATTTTGAAGTTGTGGAAAAAGAAAATTCAATTTTCTTCCCATTTCGCCCCAAAAAACCCGCCTGGGCTGTAAGTGAACAATTATTCTCTTATTTTATTATTCCCAATTTTATTAATCAAATACATAGTTTAACATGCACTAAAAATATATATTTAGGCATAATGTAAGATGTACAGAAAATTCAATTTTCGCCATTTTGCCCAAAAAACACGGGTTTTTTACAACCCTGCACATAACTGGTTTCAAAATGTTAAATCGTGCACTTTTTTTCAGTTCTAAAACAATTCCTCCCTGTTTTTAATTCAGAAATTATGAGGAGTTCCAATGGAACTGTCTAATGTAGGGGTCTTCAACCCGTGGTCCTCCGAGCTTTTTGCTGTGGCCCGCCGACCATTTTTGGAAAATAGCTACTTCATATACAAAAACGATTAAATTTCAAAAAACAAAATTGTTAAAAGAGCGTAGGCACTGAAATCCGTACTGTCGTACTTAGAACTGTTACATTGTCCAGATTTGACAGTAATACTGTGCATTTCATACATTAAAAGGGCCAAGTTACGAATTCGGGGGGAACCCGGAAACAAAACCGTTTTTGAGGACAAGAAGTTTTACGATTACATTACTTATGATTACTATACAGGATATATATTTCAAGAGGCCAAATTCGTCATCCAAAATATATATATTATAAACTGCAGTATTTACAGAAATGCTAAAATACCCCTTAATGGAAGAAATATTATTATAATTATTGAAAAAAATTCATAATTGATGAAAATCTGTAATTAATGGAAAAAATAGTTACAGAATTACTGAAAAAAGAACTTTCAGAATTATTAAAAGTAATAATTCGTGAAAAAAATTGAGAATTTTTGAAAGAAGTAATTTCAGAATTAATGAAATTCAGATTTAATAAATGAATTAATACAAGATATACAGAAGACTGGATGTTGTGAAGATATTTATTATTTGAGATGTTAATTTTTTAAGGAAGGAAAAAACTCATCTCTGCCTCTACCGGGAGTCGAACCCGGGTCCCTCGATTGCCGGACGAGTGCTCTGAACACTAAGTTACAGAGTATCTTGTATTAACAAGTGGAGAGCGACATTCATGTCATAAATGAATTAATGAAAGGAAGTTATTCAAAAATAGATAAAAATTCAAATTTAATGAAAAACAAATTCAGAGTAAATAAGTGTTCAATAAAAATTTGGAGAGAACCCTGTTTAATAACCGAGAATACCGCGATATGATTTGTTATTATTGTGTTGTTTGAGTTTAATTTGGCCTACAATGTTTGAAAGGCTGAAGACCCTTGTTCAAATGTGTATTACGAATAACGGTACTTCTTATAATGCACGGTACGTTCCATGGATCCCACGTGCAAGTCTTCCGGCGAGGGACTTCGAATGTGTTTAGTTGAAAAAAAAAACTGACCAAGAAATGGACTTTTTTACCTTACCTAGGCTTTCCACTATAAGAAAGAAATTGCAAATGAGCAAAAGCGCTACATGTAGATGGGATCATAGTGGCTATTACAGCCGATTAGAACATTGTGAATCGAATACGGAAATTTTTGTCAACAAGGAAGCCTTCTGGCCCCCTGCATAGTCTTGCAGGTTCGTAACGATAAATTACAGGGGGGAAAACAATCTGGTTCAGCCTTAGCTTCAAAATATGAAAAAAAGAAAAAACTTTCAACGAAAAAAGAATTTTGATAACTTAAACCGAAGTCCTGATAAATATGAACGAATTTTTTCCCGTTATAATAATGGCCCGTTCCGTACTTTGCGAAAGTGACAACAGTACCCAAATGATAACGTTATCGATTATTCTAATAAGCGGCATATATCAAAAATATTTTCTATTTTTTTCCGAAGAGGTTGTTCCAAAAACTTGGGGGGCGGGGGGTAGTCTTTCGTAAGGAACCCACCCTCAAAACGTGTGTCCATAAATTTGATTCGTTTGCAGCTACATTGAACTTAATATGTTGGAAAGATAAGTAACGATACTTTATCGACATTTTTGACTGCAGGTGTAACGGGTGTTTGAATGAGAAAACAGAACTTAATTTTTATTAACTATTTAATTTTTAAAATGCTCCCACTTAGAACGACTTATTTTCGTTGTACAAACTCTTCTTCTCCCCTTTGAGATTTCCCGTTTAAAGCGTTTTCCCACTTACATTTTTTATGACTGTTTTTTGAAAAACAGTCACATCACGAAAGTCATGAATAAATCAATCAGTGGAGGTTCTTTACCGATACGGGGTCCGCCCACATTTCACTCTTTTCTATTCAAATTTTCCCCGGGGGTGGGGGCTTGCGCTTCTCTTCGTGACACAGAAGAGGGAGTTTTGCTGGCCACATCATTCATTTGAAAACGTGTCACGAAGCACTTACTTAAGTGATCTAGAAATGTGCCTCGGGCAACTTGAGTGATTTGGAACTGTGCGGGTCAATCAAGTGAACTGTAAATGTACCATGACTACTCACGTGTTCTGGAAATTCACAGCGAAACAATTTAGTGATCTGGATATGTGCCACGTAGTTTATTTTCCCAAAATTGTTTGAGGTCGCGGGCCACATCAGATGACTTCGAAAGCCACATTTGGCCCACGAGACATGGGTTGAGCATGTGTGGTATAGAGTCTATTTATACGGTATGAAGTTTCTGAAGTCCAGAACAACGAAAGGAAGAGAATTAACAAATAAAAAAACCCCACATTATACGGCAATTACGTCTAGTATTCACATTCTCTAACCTAGCCTTTACGTCTTCTTTTTCCCCGTAAATCGGCCAGTCTAGCTTATATCTCTATCATTTCTCCAATGTATATATCAGAGTAAGTGCGACGCAGCCAATTTTGCTTCTACTGACAACCCAAACATCTCAATACAAAAGTCCGCGCTCATGAAAAATTGTGCATCAGCTGACCTCAGATGAAGTAAATCGAAACCCGAACACGGAAAAACGATACCGAAGAGCGCGAAAGAAGAATTAAACTAGGACTAAAACCTGAAGAAGGATCGCCAAAGAGATGTTAAACTGATGGACCACTGCAATCATAATATCCGACTAATAGCACATTTATGCCGCATGTTATAAAAAGCAAAGACGAATAGCGTGATTTCTACTGATCATGACAACATTACTGATTGTGTGTATAGCTGAAGAAACAATTGAAAGCCTTGGAGTTCATGAGCCACTCACGATTCACATGCGTCAATCTGACACAGTTGGAAAGAAAAACACGATGATTTAAAAAGGATGCACCGGGGGATATGTACTTGGATGAAAAAGAATTATATGAAGTTGTGTTCATGTCGGGATGCAGACACACGCATTCGTGCTTTTCACAGGACTAAATAAGAAAAAAAAAACTTAAGTAATAAAAACAACTTGTGAGAGAAATCGAGCACCAATTTTAAAGAAAAGCAATTTTCAATTATGACGAAAAATGTAATCGTGAATGTAAGATAATTTTCGTTAATTTTATACAATGCTTTCGATACTCATCAAATGACAAAGTTGAGAGCGACGCCAATTTTTAGGTGGACAAGACACCAACAAACATTCATTTACAAACTTCTCTCTCTTCTCTCCCATCCACGGGCTTCTGATCAAATTTAATCACCTCAAACGTTCTACTGAGAGGGGGGGGGGGGGGAAGGGAACTACGTCTTCCTTGATATACTGAATTTTTTTTTTTTCATGCATTACTTCTGACAACATCCTCTCCTTCATCCATCAAAACATATACAAAAAATAACCAGGAGGGGAAACTTTTCAAGCCCTCGGAAATGAAACCACAATTAACGATAGATAGAGCTCTTATGTGGTCGTACAATCCCCCCCCCCCCGTCACGTTTTCAGACACGATCCATCAACAAATATTTCATCTGGTGTGCTTCAGAATCTATATAATTGGATCTCACCACTATAAAATCCAACTGATCCAGCATTTATGGGGAAGTTGTCTACGATACACCAAAATCGCCGTGGCTTTCTAAGCCAGGGTAATAGAGTTCTTGTTATACTCAACATGTATGTCTACATTTACTTAGGTCTAGATGCGTACAATAAAGAACAGGAACATATCCAAATGTACTTTTTTCTTGTATCTTCAATGGCAAAAATTATGTTCGTAAAACAATTTTTATGAATCGGATACAACCGGAAGGACTTTGAATTAAAAAAAAAAGAAAAGAAAATTTCATTATCAATAAAAAATGAGCCATTGAAATTTTATATACTGTACTAGCGTATTCCTCTTAAAACGTTTTCCCGCTTAAGTACGACTTATCGGTCTCAACTTTTAATAATGCTCATAGAGATTACTCGCTTAAAACATTTTTTTCACGACAGTATTTTGAAAAACGTTAAAAGCGGGACCAATTACATTAAGTTGATTCAATTGCTCTTTTCTGACATGTTCTTATCCGGTGTTTCCCAAAGTGGGCGATGGAATAGTCCTGGGGCGATAGAAGCTACGGATTTAACATAGGATGCTATGGTTTCACATTAGTTGGGGAGCGATGATAAAAAAAAAATTTGTAGGGGGCGATGGAATAAAATGTTTGGGAAACTGTTCTAATCTAATCCATTTGGATTAGAAGTGCTTAAAAAATACAAGCTGCTACTAAATTAAATTTTCTCACAAATAAAAAAAGCATCATTTAGCGGGAGCAGTAAAGTAAATCGACGTGTCTCGGGGGAAAGGGGGGGGGGATGCAGTACATGGACGATAAAAAGACTAAAACCACTGCTTGCTTTCTTTCAAACTGAGCACAAATACGGTCTATCGCCGAGGACAATTTACTACCGAATGAGTTCTGCCGGAAGTATGCATGTGTGCCTACCTAACCGTCTGAGCGCATATTTAGTTTTAGGCGTCAACAAAACTAGACATCACTCAGTGATATTCTCATGGTGGATCTAACAAAGGTTTTTCGAAAAGATTCTTTGTTAAATTGGTCTGGAAAGCCGTGGATAAGCATTGATTAGGAAAAGGGGAGGCACGAGTGGGAAAAGTTTGAGAATCCCTTGCTTAGCTGATAATATTCCAGATCGGTGCGTCAGCCCAAACGCACTGGTATACTTTTTGATATTGAAATACACTGAAGAGCCAAAAAAACTGGTATACCTGCCTAATATCATGTAGGGCCCCCGCGAGCCCGCAGAAGTGCCGCAACACGACGTGGAATAGACTCGACTAATTGCCAATGGACATGAATGGGTGCAGGTGATCAGACAAGATGCTTACGTACCTGTCACCTGTCAGAGTCGTATCTAGACGTATCAGGGGTCCCATATCACGCCAACTGCACACGCCCCATACCATCACAGAGCCTCCACTAGCTTGAACAGTCCCCTGTTGACATGTAGGGTCCATGGATTCATGAGGTTGTGCCCCATACCCATACACGTCCATCAGCTCGAAACAATTGGAACCGAGACTCGTCAGACCAGGCAACGTGTTTCCAGTCCTCAACAGTCCAATGTCGGTGTTGTCGGGCCCAGGCGAGGCGCAAAGCTTTGTGTCGTGCAGTCATCAAGGGTACACGAGTCGAAAGCCCATATCGATGATGTTTCGTTGAATGGTTCGCACGCTGACGCTTGTTGATGGCCCAGCATTGAAATCTGCAGCAATTTGCGGAAGGGTTGCACGTCTGTCACGTCTAATGATTCTCGTCAGTCGTCGTTGGTCCCGTTCTTGCATGATCTTTTTCCGGCCGCAGCGATGTCGTAGATTTAATTTTTTACCGGATTCCTGATATTCACGTTACACTCGTGAAATGGTCGTACGTGAAAATCCAAATTTCATCGCTACCTCGGAGATGCCATGTCCCATCTCTCGTGCGCCGACTATAACACCACGTTCAAACTCACTTAAATGTCGATAACCTGCCATTGTAGCAGCAGTAACCGATCTAACAATTATGCCAGACACTTGTTGTGTTATATAGGCGTTGCCGACCGCAGCGCCGAACTCTGATTGGTTCCATATCTCTTTATTTGCATACGCATGCCTGTACCAGTTTTTTTGGCTCTTCAGCTACTATATATAGGCCTATATATACTGACAACTCCAAAGTTGTTGGCATGCCATTTTTAGGCGACTAGTGTTTTCTACGGGAGGGAATAACTTCACGCCATTCATCAAATTGCAATAGAGGGATGGGTGACAGTCTGATGACGCCGTTTCAGTACAGTGAACCCCCCCCCCCCACTTCTTTTACGGCCGAATAATAATTTACCTGTGCATAATAAAAAAAGTATGCATTTCAAACCAGATTAACGGTCACCACTCCTTTACGAATCAATTTTTTTTCCCGTCGGTGACCGCAAAAGAGAGGTTTTACAGTACTGTCATCTATTTTTCAAACTTTGAGTAAAGTGGAAAGACTGAATATTTTTACCGTTGTAAGGTTTGTTTCACTCTACGGTGAAATTTTTTTTAACGTGGAGATCGGTTCGCATTCACAATTTGAAGTTGGGATCCACAGAAAACCAACTACAGTCGATCATCACTATGCTGCCGGTGGGGTTCGAACTCAGGTCCTAAAACCCACTGCTCTAAAGTCATGTATGAAACTAATAACGATTAATTAAATAATATTATCATCTTAAAATATTGTTCTCGAAATTCCCCAGATTAAAAAAAATAACACATGACGAATTTCAGTATTTGCTGATATGCCACGCATTTTCCTTCCCGAAAGAACTCGGGTGTGCCCTATAGAGGTTAATTAATCAGAGCTATCGATACTTGATTAAATATATGGATGCGGTAAAAATAATTTTTTTTTGTATATATTCACCGTATAAATACTTGCACACGAGCCTACAAATTATTCCCCCCCCCTCCCATTATAATCGTCAGCAACGTACAGTATGATATCACGAATGATTATCTACGATTGTTCCTCAAATGTATTTTTTCTCTTGGGTGTGGTAAAGCAAGTTGAAAAAAAAAATCGAGATTGAAGAGAAAAAAAGATTCAATCAAAAATCTTAATCATTAAATTAATGGAAAAGAAAACCGGAGTTATTCCTCCTTAACGAACAGTTAATCCAATTCGTAACCGCATTCTTGCTCACCCTGTTCTCACGCTCACTAATGCATAGATACAACAATTCATATTTCACTCTCTCTCTTGTTAACTGGTTCATTAAGCCAGCTTCCTATAATGCGACCTCTCACAGGGAGAAAAAAAAATCATTGCCTGTGGCGGACCATGCCGTGAAAATTCGAATTTATCTGACGAAATCCCATGAAGAGGAGGAAAAAAATCAATTTACTGCCCGTTTTCTAATATTTACATAAACTGATTTGGATCGACAAACGAGTTAGTCTAGTCACGAATTGTATGTTCTTTATGAGCAATAAAAAAAATATTACAAAAAAAAAAACAAAACGAAAAATGCAGTGTTTATTTACCTAATCAGTAAGTAGATTTTTCCGCTCTATGCAAGTTCCGCACAAACGTTTGGCACCTAATTAAGATGAACCGCAGATTACAAAAAAGCTAAAGAAAAAAAAATCTTTTTCGTGTGTGTTCTTATTTTACTTTTTCATTATTCTCCCTCTCAAATTTATTTTTCGACCTCCACTTTTTCCCCACTTGGGCATTATATATTCATTGTATTGTTAATGACAAAAAAATATGTACATAACTTTTTAATAGAGAAGAAAAGCAAAAAATATAGAACGTAAAACGGGGGCTATGTTTGAGCCCGTGATTTCCAATGTAACTTCGATCTCTCCCCGAACAAAAATTCAAATGTTTGATTTATCATAAATGTTTCTACTATAAAAAAAAAAAAAAAAAATGCAGTAAAACTTCGATATAACGATACGCTACGGACAAAGAAAAAATACCGTTGTAGAAAGAGGTCATCGTTATACCGTTATATGTTGTTGGCATCTCTTCTGAATTGGCGATGCTAATACTACGGTAAAATACATTTATGAGCATACATTTATTCGCAGCAAATTTCGGAAATTATTATCAAAAGGCAATTGGCGAAGTGTATAAGACGAGAATAAAGGCGCGTATACATTAGCGCGCTGATCTTGAAACGTACGACCCCTTGCAGCGGTTCTAATCTGTTTCTCCTGGGTACACAAACCTCCTTTCTTTTCTTTCCTTTGTGTGCCTTGAAAACCCCGTTTTCAGTTGGGTCCAGTTCAAACAGCTCAAGAATCGTTCACAATATCGTACAAATTACTGAACAACCAATTGCGAATAATTTCATTGCATGGTCCACGCGCTAATACATACGCGCCTTAACGAATCAGAAAACCAGCATAGGTTCAAGAAGGGAAGTCATGCGCAACCAACCTCCTTTGCTTGTATGATCATGTGACTAAGACTTTGGAAATGAAAAAAAAACCGTCAATATTGTTTATCTTGATTCAGCAGCTTTTAATGCTGATTGTGGATGACGCTGGATTTGTCTTTCAATAATGTCCCATACGTGCTCGATGGAAGAAAAATCTGGTGATCTCGCAGGCCAAGACAACATGTCGACACTCTGTAGAGCACGTTGGGTGACAGCAGAGGCAGGAGGACGAGTATTATTTTAATACAATTGAAAGCCGACGTAGATGAACCCAAAATTTCAAAAGAACCACAGCTATACGCGTTTCGGAACTATATGAAGTTCCTTCATCAGTAGCAGAAACAAAGAAAAACTCCTTATAGCGGGAGTTACACGCTGTTGTAGACGAAAGAGTCGAATTCAAAATGAACCGGCATCAAAAGAGTAGATGAGGAGGATGGAAAAAGAAAAACAGCTTGGTTCCAAGCGATCACCTGACCTACCTCTTACCATCGTACGACCATCACTAGCACCAAGACAGAAACGGCTCTCATCTGAGAACATAACAGATCCCCACTACGACCTCCAATGAGCTTTAATTTGACACCACTGACGTCGCAGATGACAGTGATTTCGAGTTAGTGGAATGAATGCTACAGGCCGTCTGGCTCGGGGCTGTCCCGCAAATAATCGATTTGTTACAGTTCGCTGTGTCACTCTGGGGACAACAGAATATACACTTCGCCCTAATCTCTGCTGCAGATGCAGTACCATGCGCCACAGCCATGCGGCGATCTTCCCTCTCAGTAGTGGCCCGTGTCAATACGGTACCTTCTAGAGCAGAAAGTACCGTCTGCTCTAGAAGGTATTGCCCGTGTGCGGCCGGACTCCGGTATTCTTGAGAAAAAGAAGTTGGCAGCAGTGGTCAAGTGCCTTCCCGTGACCATTGCTACCAACAATTATGCACAGAGGATACATCCTTGCTAAGTCTTTCCGCTATATCGCGGAAAGAAAATCCACCTTCTCGTGGCCCTATTACACGGCCTCGTTCAAACTCAGTAAGCTGATGATACTTCTTCGTCTCCTTAAAGGCATTCTTGATTCAAACGTAGCTCACAACGTCCAACCCGGACGATAAATAACGCTCACGAAGTTTACACCGCGTATTTAAAGCAAACGGGAGTTACATGATCATAGTGGGCGCTACTCTTATTCGTCTAGTGCGAAATTTGAATAGCCGTCACCTTTCAGATGTACAAACACGCCTCCTAAATTTCGTTTATCTAGCACAACTTCTTCTTGGTGTTGGGATTTTATTTCCCGCCAGTGTATATATTTTTTGATATATATTCTTTTATATTGGGTTGCTGTATCAACCGTCCTCCGCGGTGGCTCTGCAATGGTTTTTCGAAGACACTCTGTTAAACTGCTCTAGAGAACCTTAGATTAAATAGGGAAAGGGGCGCTGCGGGTGGAAAAGGTTTGAGAACCCGTTACAGGTAATTTCAAACAAGATCCGAAAAAAAAAATCGTTTTGAAGGGATTTATCGTTATATCGAGTATCATTTGTAGCAAGGTTTTACTGTAATTATCTATAATTCGTAGCTTGCTATTTAAGTATTTATGTCATTCCTACCGCGATGTCACTGTTCTCAGTCCATAACATGTTTCTCGTTTGATATATAAATTATTTAAAATTATATTTGGTAAAAAGAATCTTCACAATTATAAAAATAAAATAAAAAAACTAACAGCTGCTTACAATTAAACGTCAGAAGACTTCGATCACGACTTTGCAATCAAGTTAACCCCTTGATGGTTAAATTCCTCACACCTTTTCTTCTTCCCATAAACCCGAGAACAGTGATTAGGAGCAAACACTTCTTTAGCACATTATGCGTACCAAATCTCTTGTAATGATGTCGATATTCTTGCTGAGAAATAAATAGAATATGTAAGAGATGGCCGAAGAAATACGCCTTTTTCTGAAACGTGACACACAAAAAAACCACCCCCGCCTCATTAGGAATTCCACGACTTTGCAATCTTCTGAAAACAGACGAGTTTGGGAAGGGTAGAAATATCCATCGAGGTATAAGAATATACGCATATTTCAGAAAATCGGGTGAGTGAAATTGGCCAAACCAACTGAAGACTCAATTTGTGAAAAAAAATAAGGGGAGGTCAGCAGCTGAAGACCAAGAGGGAACAACTTTAAAGAATTTTCAGCGAGAATTTCAAATGTGCGTGCATAAAACACGGTGCTATACAAATAAGCGCGTTTGTGAAAGCCACCCGACTGCTGGTCAAGTGCAGTCAAAAATGTATTTATCAGAGTCAGAAATGAAAAATGCCTACGCGTTACGTTATCTTACTCAAATCTTTCAAGTAGTTCACCCAGCCCCTCGAGGAAAAAACTTATCGTCTTGTCCTATTAGGTGGAATTATACCAGTCCAATGAGACCTTTATCTCACTTGTTCATCTGCCGTCAGGTGGAAGCTCGTCGTGAGATGATCGACGCGGAAGAACTAATAATTTACGTAGTAAGGCCAAATACAGCAAATGCACCACTCATCACTGCATGAAAGAGAAGAAAAATATGTTCGAGCATAACCGGGCTAGAGCCGTTAATTTATTTCCCTTCAATTTTTATTCTTTTTCTTCCTTCCCAAAAGTTACAATGTATCATCACTCTACTGGCCCTGTGAAGCTTCATACATCATTTCGAGTTTTCGTGTCCTCGATGGCGGCATCAGCAGACTTGTAAGTACACTTGGATAGCGAGGTTGGGAATAGAAGACAGTGCTTATGTATAACAAACTGTATACCTCAAGAAAAAAGACGGCCTCTTCAATTAACCAGAAAAAACGCCTTACAAGTCAATAACTTCCCAGGGGTCTCCAGGAAACCAGAGAATGGATCACGAAATTGAAGTACTTCACTTGCCATTAATCCGAACAAAAAGGTGAAGTGATGGAACTTTTCGAAAAAAAGTCTTCGCCCAATAGTTAAAACGACATTGCATCATTCAAACTGTCGAATAAAAAATTAATCAATCTTAACTAATCAATTTAGTTTAAGATCCATCATTTATTCCAGCAAAACTAGCGTAATATACAAGGTGCATAGCTTATTACACTTATCCCTTGCAGCAAATTACTTGCGAACCGATAATCCTAGAGGCATACTACTAATGGGGAAAAGTATCCAAATAGCGTGTGGACATCAGATACATCATTCATATTGCAAGGGGTTGTATAGTTATAAAAAAAATTAACTTTTTAATTTGGGGTCATCCCTGTCTTAAAAACCCAACTAAAAACTTTTTTGTTGTCCTCTCCTGAGGTTCTTTTCACACAGAGCGGATGCGGGTTAGGAAAGAATTTTTGCCAATGGTTTACAAATGGAGCCTTTCAGACGATGCGATATGAGGCTCGCAACTCGAAAGTGTTCGTCAGGGCCCGGATGGTGTTCGCACATGTCAAAACTTTAAGCGGGCTCCGCATCCACACAAAAAGTTTTGCACATTAGGTTAAATGGGGGTATTCACATGTCGCGGGTCCGGGCGGTACTCGCCTGGTAGAAGTCGAACTGTAGTTCATCTGTTGTTTCTAGATGGAAGCACGAGTTCAAGTATTGAAATGTGTCAACATGCGAAAAAACTTGTCACTATCCTCCATAAGCCTGGGCCGCCCTTACTAAACGCGGGGCCCGGTGTGAAAATAATGGCGAGGCGTTTCGATAATTTCTGGGACTCCATCAGCCCCGAATTTCATATTGGGAGAATATTCTGTGGGAGAGAGGAATCAAAAATTCAGAAAATTAAAATCATGAAAATTCAGAGTAAATGTCAGAAATAATTCCCCAGCACCATAAATAATTCCAGAAATTGATGAAAATTCTAAAAACGATGAAAATGCAGAAAATTTCAGAATTATTTCTTTCCAGATGAAAATGCAGAAAATTTCAGAATTATTTCTTTCCAGATGAAAATGCAGAAAATTTCAGAATTATTTCTTTCCAGATGAAAATGCAGAATTTCGGAATTTATGAAAGGAATTATTACTTAAGTGTGGGGCCTCCCGAAATAATGGGCCCGGTGCGACCACACCTGTCCCACGCCTATAAGGGCAGCTCTGCTCTAAGCTTGCCGTAAATACCCTTGAAAACACCATATGAAGGTCTCTGTTCATTAATAGGATGTACCCAGATACGTCTATCCCTCCATTTTCTTCTGAAATAAAGGATATAGCAACCATAAATTTCTTTCGTCCATACTTTACAATTTTGTACCTAATAGATAATAAAATAAAACAAAAACTAAATACTGTTATTAAGCAGCGCTATCCATGTACTGCGTTCACAGGGTGAAAAACAAAATCAGACTTAAGATGCGGGGAAACGTCCGCAAATATGTGCTCGTATGCGGATCTGGACCCGCATCTATATCAGAATTCAGTGCGTGTGAAAGGGCCCTCAGGATAAGAAAAAAAATTCTATGTTTCTAAATTCAATATTCGCCGAGATATTTGAATTCAAAAATCACTGAAAAGAAAGCATATAATGAGCTTGCCCGTTAGTTTATCGATTCTTTCCCTCAGTTTCAATGACTTTTTCATTAAAATCGCACCAAGTTTTTTTTTATTTTTTTGAGTGCAGTAATATTGCACTTAAAAACATTGGAAAATTTTTGTTGACCTCAGGAGAGATTGGGAAACAACTTTAATTGGAATTTTTAGGACAGGGGGGACCAAATAAAAAAGTTAATTTTATTATAATAGCAACACCAACCCTTTGCAATATGTGAATGCACACCTATACACGTTATTTGTATATTTCCTCCAACTAGAAGTAGGCCTCTAGGATCAACGGGTTGCCAGTAATTTGTGGCAAGGGGAGTTAGCTTGCACCCTGTTCATACTTAACGATTGCTTCCGTTCGGTTATATTGTCGATTTTTTCCGATCAACGAAAAATGAAAAACAACGAAAACTGATCGACTGTACGGCTTCCAATATTCGTCCCAGAGCAACTTGACATCATTAGACTGTATACCCAAGTGTATATACAGCTTCATGTCAATGCATGCTTTAGTTATGCAAAGAAATCCAAAACAAAGATAACAACATAAAGATCCAACCACTAGCAGAATAAGGAATAAATAATAATATTTCGTACGCGCATGCGACAGTTCACAGCCGAACCTAAGAGGCAAAAGAGGTGTCAAAATTTTTTTTCAAAATGAACGGCTCAAAAATTTCACGCTAGAGCTTTTTCTTATTCCAGCACCATGCTGACATTTAACGGACAGCTTAAAAGCCCGTGAGAGAACAAAAACGAGATATCACTCGTAACCGCCCATCTTTCAGACGCATCGACCAAGCTTTACAGATGTCAGCCCATTTTACAAGAATAATGTTAGAATATTTACAGGAAAAAAAAAGCGTTACATCCACCCCTATACATTCTCACTTGACCATACCATCCTGAAGCAGTCGATCCTCAGCTTTTAAAGTCTCTTTAAAAACTTTTCCGTGATAGAATAAAACTTACCATTAATTTTACTTGTTCATAATAAACGATTGAGGTATTTGAAAATAGGTCATCATAAAGTGATGTGGAAAGTCGAATGCGGGAGGACATCCAGAAAGAAAAATAAAAATCAAGGCATTTATACTTTGATTAATTACATATAATTAACCCCCTTCTCATGCAAATGAAGGTAGCACCACATTATTCTAATGCTAATGCTTGAAAAATTAACTATTAAAAAACCAATGTTCTGCGTGAAAAGAAGGGGGAGTTTCACTTTCTCTTTCCATAAAAAAAAAAGACAATTTTTCCCATAACAATGCATGAATAATTTAAGAACGGGTGTGTGGGGAAGAAGGTTAAATCGCGATCTCATTCACTTTTTACCCCGCCTCTTGTCAATTTAACTTGAGGAAATTCCTGAAAAAATAAAAGTTTTACAGTTTCAATAATGAAACTTATCTCACCCCCTTTTTTCTTCCCTGCAGGGACTGACTGGCGGGAGAGGGGGGGGGGGGGTAAAGCGCTTAAGTAATGCAAAGTTGTTATTTCTAGTTTAGCTCATACTTATAATGATGCCAATTAAACAGCAACATAAATTATGAGATAAACGATCTAATGTGATGTAATCCATTGAATTTGAAAAATCTGTACATACAGTAACTGAAAATTTTTGTCATTTACAAAAAAAAGCATAAATAAAAGGAAGTCAATTCAATAACTAAATTCAAATTTATAAAAAAATACATATATATCATAGCAATTAGCTGTTTTTAACCGTTTGTATTTCACAGACTCTGTGCCACAAGATTTGTGGCATAAAAAACCTCTGGAAAATAAGGCGAAGGCCACTGAGTCCTTGACAGAATAATATTCAGCTCAAAATAATGATATAAAAATTGGTTAATTGTTTTCTCATCCAAGCTCATGGACACTGTAGAACCTCTTCAAGGACCCCTGAGAAGAACCATAGCTATAGATAGATCAGGATGTCTATTCACAGCAATGGAGTTGCTTCACAACCCGCCTGCTATAGACAATATAAAAAAGTGCCATTTGAAAGCATCCTTTTATAGATTGGGGTATTTAGCTCCACACACCTTTTTTAAAGTTTTCAATATAAAACAATATAAAAACAATAATTGCTTACTGTTTAGGTGGGGGTCTCTGGACACCAGGTAACTATTAGAAAAACTATTCAATCAATTGGAAGTTGTTCTGATCAGAACAACCATATGATCAGGGAAAAATCAACTGAAAGCTTATCTTACTTAGCACAAGCCAGAAAAACTGTTTTAAAATAATCATCACACACACTGCATACATATAAAGAATGTACAGTGAAACCTGTCAAAGACGAACATTACATAAGATAGAATCCTGTCTTGAAAGGAATCAAAAGATAGCCCCATCTATGATTAGTGCTTTTATATGCACCTTTATAAAATTAAAAAATGTCTAAAAAGGAATAATATTTCCATTTCTGGATGTCCCATTTTGTACAGGTTTCACTTTATTAACTCCCCCCCCCCCCCCTGCGCAGATCTCAGTATGTGGTATGACACAGGTGGTGGAATTTTTTACAGTTTGGCTATTTTTTAAAATAACCACAGTAAAATTTTTAATGCATAGAGTAGACATTTTACTTTGATATAATTTTTAAAAACAATTATAGAATTAAAATTGAAATATTTTTAACAGAGTTCACAATGTTAAATTTTTATTTTAAATTTAAATACCGCAAATAGAGCCTTGGCATTAAAATTTTTGAACTAGCTTGAAGGGTTAAACATATTTTACATATTACTTCTTTCTGTAGAAAAATCCACACAAAAATTATTTCATAACTAGCTTACCCGTCGCGAGTTGCTGTGATCTCAGAAGAAAGGAAATTAAAGGAAATGAAGGAAAGGGGAAAAAAACAAAAAAAACTATGCCAGAAACTTTTGCGGGAGTGTACTCAACAACTTCCCAAAGTTTCATGGCGATCGAATGAATGGTGTAGTAATGCATAAAGGACAGACATACATTCGTTTTTATATATATGGATAATGCTTCTTCCAGCATTGTACTTCCAGCAACTGATATTAATAAAAAGCCCTACAAACATTTAAATACAATAAATCAAGCTGAATTTAGATGCAATCATTTTTGTTGGACCAGTCATTTTCTGGACATGAGGGCTAGTTATACAAATACAAAGGCCACAACAGGCAAATTGCACAACAAGGTGGCTGAAAAATTATGCCCATAAAAAATATGAATCCCAAATATCACCAAGATAAAAGCATATATGACATGAATGTCGCTCTCCACTTGTTAATACAAGATATACAGAAGACTTGATGTTGTGAAGATTTTTATTATTTTAGATGTAAATTTTTTTTTTCAGGAAGGAAAAAAACTCATCTATGCCTCTACCGTGAGTCGAACCCGGGTCCCTCGATTGCCGGACAAGTGCTCTGACCACTAAGCTACAGAGGAGATAGAGATTTTTCTTCGCTAGAGCGTATATGTGCCGAACGGAACCATGCAATGGACAGTGAACCGATCAGCTAATTGCTCATGGACAATGAGCCACCGGATGGCTATATATATGACATGAATGTCGCTCTCCACTTGTTAATACAAGATATAGAGAAGACTGTCTCCTGTATATCTTGTATAAAAGCATATATCACCAAAAAATAACAAATGTATAACACACTTAAGGAAACACATTTTCTGGCTATTATGCCGAGGTGAACTCTGAAATGAAAAGTCATCTGGTCTCCGCCGAGATTCAAACTCACGTCCTCTTGCAAACCAGACAAGTATGCTACCATCTACATCACTGGAGACACGACCCTGCTGTCCTCACATCTGGCACTGTGGTGTGAGATGCTGAAGTGGTGTAGATGATAGAATACTTGCCTGGTTTATAAGAGGGCCAGGGTACCAGTCCAGGCAGAGATCAGATGACTTTTCTTTCCAAGTTCACCTCAGCATAAAATCTAGAAAATATGTTTCCTTCATACCTTGGGCTGAGAAAAAGATTTCTATATAATACTACCCATAAAAAGATTATGGTTGTCTTATCTAAGGATGGATAGCTTCTCGATTCATCCCACTGTTTCTATCCTACTTCTTTTTAAATGAATCCATTGTGCTAGAATTCACCACCACCAGAGGTAAGCTATTCATTTATTAACAACCCTATCAGTGAAAACTCTCGGCAGCACTACAACCTGAAATTGCCCCTTACTAAATGATACTGGAGTTGAAGCTTTTGATTGACCGTGTATTTGGAATCATGGTCTATCCTATCCATCCCATTGAAAATTCTAAACACTTCAATCACATCTCCCCCCCCCCCCAACTGCATTCCTCCAATGTAAACATTCAAAAAATCAAGTTTTTCTTCATAGCTCAAGCCTTGTGTGCCAACAAGGGGCTCTTCTCTGCACCCCCTCAATCAATGAATGCCAGCACTCTGCCACGCGACTTATCGCCTCCCCCCCCACTGCTGAGATCTCTCTTCCAGTTCAGCTTCGTTGCAGAATCTGGAACAAAGTGTGTGTATCTAACTGTCTGTGTGCATAATTCTATTATACATTATACAAAAATTTATATATATACCGTATATACTCGTGTATAAGCCGACCCCCCCACTTCAGGACCACCAAAATCGCAATAAATTGAAAACCCGTGTATAAGCCGACCCCAAAAAATCCATGCATTTCAGAGAAAAAAAATTCTAATATTTTCATGCAAAATTAATAGTTTACGAAAATTTACAATAGAAAACGATTCAAACTTTTTAATCCGTTTCTTCTGAGTCTCCAAGCTCATCGTAATCCATCATAGGGGGTGTGGCATCTTTGTTTTCATCTTCATCTGGGCTGCCATCGCCATTGTCACTTTCAAAGAGGATATCATCTTCAGTTCCGTCCATCGCATTGCTGATGCAACACTTTTTGAAGGATCGGTGGAAACAGAATTCCACTCCTCATGTACCCATCGGCACACTAGGACAATGTCAGGTTTCTTCAAGGCACAACTTTTTAGTATTTTCTTTATTACAGGAACTCATCCCCATTCGATCCATAAATTCCTCAAATGGTCTTTGAAAGACTTGTTGATGCTCACATAAGGCTTTACAATCGACATTAGCCCACCTGGTATCAAAGCCAATGATGTTTTCGATTTCTTTGCCTCGTTTGTGACATTATCGGGATTTTAAACGTATCCCATACCAATAATGCCGGTTTCTCGAACACTACTACAAAAATGACTACTGATTGTGGGGTCGAAATTTTCTCATCAAAAACTGACCCGAGTATAAGCCGACCCCCCCACTTGAGGAACGAATTTTTCCACAAAAAAACTCGGCTTATACACGAGTATATACGGTATATATATATATATATATATATACACACATACACGGCGGGCAAAAAGTCTGTAAAAACTTTTAAAATGAATAAAAACTAAAAAAATAACTGAAATAAAAACGGTTTGTAGGGTTAGCATCGTTAGGTCATGGGAATTTTTTTAAGACAGCAAAAAATAAAACACTGCCGATAGGTGGCGCTGGTACGAGAAACTTTGGTGGAAATTTGCAAATGAGATGGTCATAAGAACTTGCGCTCATAATCCACAACCAGTTCACCGTCGTAAACCGCATATGTGGACCTGCTACACACTGCTGTTGTTGGATTTGTGACTCGCCTGCAATGTGTTATCCCCTGTGGTGGTGGTCATGGGGAACATATACTGCTGTAATAAACGATTTGGAAGCATTCTGTTCCTTATTTACGTATCTTTTCTTTGACTTGTTTATGTCAGCGCCACCTACCTGCTGTTTTTTTCGTGTCTTGAGAAAATTCTCGTGACCTAGCAATGCTACCCCTGCAAACAGTTTTTTGCTATTTTTCTGGTTTTTACGAATTTTTAAAGTTGTTACTGTGACTTTTTGCCCACCCATATATATATATATATATATATATATATATAAAATGTTACCACTAAAGTGCAGAAATCAGTTATTCTACAGATTATCTAGGTATCAAATCAGTTAATCTGCAGATTAACTAGGTAATGTGCACATTAACGGCTTTCAAGCTTTAGCGGTAACATCTATATTACATACATTCTAAAAAATATACTGAATTAAAAACCAAATGTATTGAAAATTCAAAATTAAAACATTTCAAAAGCAAGAGTATAAGCACCAAAGGCAGCTGTATACACATAACTAGAAATTATAAAATTAGAATAAAAATGAAAAAATACAAAAATAAATGGGACAATGAGCAGGTGGTTCTCAAGGGGGACCCCCCCCCCATCCTCATTGTTCCAAACAGCAAAAATGTTTCTAATGATGGTAAGCCAACAGTAGGCACAAATTTACCATCAGTTCCCCCAACATTTTTGTGAAAAGCTTTGGAAGTCAAAAAGCAAATATAAGAAAATACATAGAATTGAAAAACACATTGAAAAATATGAAAGTTTAATTTCAGGTAGGTTTCTCATTCTTATATTTTTATTTTCTATTTTTCAACTTTTAAACACACTTTTGTGGAGGTGTCCATTTAATATTGTGCTACTAATGTATTTTTTTGTGTTTTTTCAATTTTTGTATTTCCTCATATTTGCTTTCTGACTTCCAAAGCTTGTTTTTCGTAAAAATGTTAGGGGAACTGATGGTAAATTTATGGTTTAATAATAATATTCTTGGTATACATAAGAATGGTAAGCCTTACCATCATTAGAAACATTTTTGCTGTTTGGAACAATTTGGGGGTTCCCCCTTGAGAACAATCTCCTCATTGTTCCATTTATTTCTGTACCTTTTCATTTTTCTTCTAATTTTATACACATTTAACAAAATTCTGGATGCACCCATCTTTCGGGAAAATGCTTCGATATCTCCTTGAGATGGGAAGCAGGGTGTATCCAGTCCTTCAATATTCAATCTCTAAGTGTATATCTAATGTTTTCTCATTTTCAGTACTGCCATCTATATTTCAAATTGTGAGTGAAGTGTAATGATTGAATATTTGTACCGTTTTAGGTTTGTTGCTCCCTGTGGTGAGACTTTTTAATAGGGAGATCGGCTCGAAATGGCACCTCAAAGTTGGGGAAAAATAAACTCCAAAACCTAACAGCATACTCCAGTGCAGAATGAAATAAACCTCTGGAAATCAGAATAATGACTTTAGGAGAACAGGAAGACACCTTTATAAGAATGAAACCGAGCATTCTATTCATTTTTTTGACCCCTGCTAAACAATGTACAGAAAACCTAAACAGCTAGTAAATGAGAATTGCCAAATCGGTCACCCTAATTGCATCTGAGATAGTAATCCCATTCAACTTATACGTGAAACGTGGGTTGTTCAAACCAAAATGAGTGACCATGCACTTATCAACACTAAAGGTCATGCTCCATTCATTTGCCCATACTGCAATCATATTCAAGTTTGCCTGAAGCATCTCCCTATCACTTGCATACCCAACTACCCTTCCCCAGTACCATTTATGTTGCATAAACAGTGTTTTTTAATGTTCATATTGTTTGCTTGCAGTTCGTTTTAAGTGTTCTCATTAGTGCTGAATTAAATTTGGGACATTAGACAGGGTTGTTGAAGATTACCAAAACAAATATTAAATAGCATTAACATTAAAAACAATAAAATTTCTGAAAAATCATTCAAACTTCTAATAATTAATTAAAATAAAATGTTTATTCTTGTAAGTAACACTATTAATAATAATAATTAATCTACAAATATTTCTTAAATGTTAACAAAAAATGTATTTTGCAATTTAGTTATTTTTTTGTTTAGCTCAATGAATCACTTTGTGTTCTTAATGCTAATATTAACCATATAATACAGAGATTTTTCTCCAGTCACTTTCAGTATGCTTAATTTAGAAGTAATTTTGCAAAACCTAAAAATTATGAGAATATAATGTATTTAATGAAGAATAAATAATGCAGATTAATTAGCAATTTACAGTATATGGGATAGTTATAACTAAAGTTCTGATTTCAAAACACTAAAAAAAAGAACCATAGTCAGAATGACGAAAATTTACATGAATATTCCAGAAGCAATGGAATTTTATACTGCAAAGGGTGGGAGGAAATACTTAAAAATGTGAAATTAATGACACTGTACTCATCCAACTCGGGGGAAATTTGTTCCCAGAATGCAAATGATAGCCAGTCAGGGCATAATAACAACTTAATTACAATCGCACAATTTCTTAATTCATGAAAACCACAAAAATGAAATAACTGAACAAATAACTACAACTTGCTGAAGAAATGTATGTCTTGTCCACAGTGTTCTGGCTATGAGGTGAAAGCACAAAAATGGTTGTTCAATAACAGATAAAAATATGCTATGATCATAATGTCATGTGCTTGCAATTCACCAAAGTTTGCTATCCGACTAATGTTCGTAGCATTTTCAGGTACCCCCCCCCCCCTCCCCACAGCCAGAAGTTGCAAGCGTTAAGGTCAGGTGAACTGACGGCCAGGTGTCATGCCATCCTGTTATTGTCAAAATGGTTCTTCAGCAGTTGCTTCGCTGGTATTGCAATGTGCATCTTGATAAAAGTTTTACTATCCACACACTGATATTGTTGAAGTGCCCAAATGATGTGCTTACACAAAATGGTTTTATCCTGATTGCCAAGTACAGCATCATCTACTTGCAAATTTTACACTTTTTTTTTTTTCTTCTTCTTTTTTTTGCCAAAGAAATTTCCATTGCTTCAGGAGTATCCATGCAAATTTTCAAGTCATTCTGACCAGTAGTTCTTATTGTATAGTTTTAAAGTTGAAACTTTAATTATAATCACCCTGTATATAGCTGATTATTTTCCATAAATCTGTTACTACTATACAGTAGAACCTTGATTAACTAGGCGTAATGGTGAAAATATAAAAAAAAAATTATTGAATATTAAGACTAGGTAATACAGTACGAGATGTGCTACTTCTTATGGGAAAGAAAATGAAAGTGTGTGTAGTTTGTGCTTTTTGTAGGTAGGTAATGTAGTGAAAGTGTCTGTGAGGTAAGGTAGTTACTAGTGTGTACACTGGTCTTTGTCCTTTAGGGACAGCTGGTGTCTTTATTGGATTATAAGACCGCATGTGCCCCTAGCATGATGGTGTCACTACTGTTGCTGCTTCTTTGTGAAGAGAAAAAGAAACCATGTGAGATAATACACCACTACATTTAGATGTGTGATGCGATTCTTATTCATGAATTTGCTAAAGATAGAGCATCAGAATGCAGCTAAAAGTTAGAAAAAGTGCTAAGAATGAGAAATTTAAACTTCTGTATATCACTTCAAATAACTAAGATACTTTATATGAAAAAAAATTGTACATTCAGGCCACTTTTATGAGACTTTTTGGAAAAAAAAACTACTTATACCACATTATATCATTTAAAGATATACCATTAGAATGTCCCCAAGAATGTGGTAAGAATGAAAAATTTTGGCTAATAATGAACCAATATGATAGTTTTCAAGGAAATAAAATTATATTTGGGCCACTTTGATTTGATTTAAAAAAAAAACCAAGCTGTTTTTTTTGTTAAAACCAAGGTTTAAACAGACGTGGTCTAAACCAAACAACCCTGCGATTAGGTGACAAAAAAAATAGGTAATATGGTAGGTAATATGAAAATATGCATTCTTAATGATTAACAAAATTTGTTTTAATTAATAAACAGCCAGTTAATTTGGATTTTAAAAATTACGATTTTTTTTAATCATGACCCTGCTTTAAATGAATTGTCAGTTTTAAGAAGGGAATAAAGACCAAAAATGGCAAAATTACTTTTTGGTACTCTACAGTATCTCCAAGCTTTGCTCTACACATGAGTGGTAAGAAAAAAACAAAAACCAGTTCCCAGAAGCAGATATGGGACCTTGAAAAAGTGTAGGGTTTAAGAAGTTAATGCACCACTCATACAGGTTTTTTCAATATCTCAAAAACTTTTTTTTGATTTTTGAACTTATTTCCTTCTTAAAATTGACGATTCAAATAAAATCAATGAAATTACACCAAATAAATTAAATAGGATCAAATTCTGAGCAGACAAAAAAAAAAAAAAAATTAAATATCAAAATAAAATGTAGTTAGTAAATCAAAACTTAAAGCAAAATATTTTCTGGATTGACACAGTCTGGCTAAAAGTTTTTTGGATTGAGCTCATGGAAGAAACAAAGTATAATAAAAAATTTTCATTACTGATCATTTTACACATGGCCCTTGAGAAATTACAGATTGCTTGGAATGATCCACGAGCCACACTAGATGATCCACGAGCACTGGAAATCTTAAGCTGGAATGTCTCTTAGTTCCTTTATGTTATCTTGGATTGTCTTGATATTATCAAATTGCTTTACCTTCAGCTTCTGTTTCAGCTATGAAAAAAAAAGTTATCTGGTGCCAAATCTGGTAAGTACAGGAGTGATATAGCAATTACATTTCTTTCATCGAAAATTGACAAATGTGCCAAAGAATTGGGACAGCACATTGTAGTGCAGAATTAGTGTTTGCATGCAAGTCTGGTCACATGCATGTGTGCAATACATTTCATAGGGCAATTCATTACATCAATGTATAGAACTGCACTCACTGTTTGTCTTTTAGGAAAGAATTTCCATATAAATTAGTTCTCTGCAGTCTATGCAGCTTAGACAGCTTTGATGTTCAAAGCTAATTCAGCTAGGGCAAAGATGTCCAATTCTGTTGTCATTCTTAACACTCTTTCTATCACCTCAAAAATTTCCAAACCACAACAAAAAAAAACAACCCACATTCAACATAGATGAACACTCATTCACCGTATGCATTCTCTATTATTTAATAAGTTTTGCTAGCTTTCTTAAAACAAAACTATCACACATCTCTATTCAGACATAGCTGCATTGTAAATGTAAAGAACAGATGAAAACAAAAATTATCTTGGTAGGACTCAACAGCAACCAATACTATTTGGTATCAGAAGTGAGAAGGATTTCATACTACACATTTTCCATTTGTAACAAACAGAAGACACTATTTGCATTGTTTCTAATTAATCAGTCCTAAAACTTTTCAGCCAGACTGTAAAACATTGTAATCTGTATAAAGTTTCTTGTTATTTAACATAAGTATTGTGAGATGGCAATAATATTTAAAAGTATTAATTATACACTCTGGCATTTGCCATATCAAAAAGCCATCCCTAAATGTGAAAAAAAAAAATTCTATTAAGCAACTGACCACATGTTTGGCCTACAAGAAACAGTACTCACCAAGATCAATGAGTATAGCATGCTGATGGGAAGTCAGTTGTCGAAGCAGATCTTCATATGGCACATCTAGCTGCTCAATGTCTGTGTAAGTAGAAGAGTTCAAGTTGTGTTGCTCAGCAAGAAATTGCCATATTTCTCCTCGCCTGTTTCTAGGCACACCTGTGATGCAAGTCATCATAATATTGATAGGTTATACCAAGATTTCTCTTATAATATTTAAACTTGTCTCTTAAAACTTGGAGAGAGAGAGTTACAAGCTCAATAATTCAATTACTGTGAACCATTATTTTAATTATTCATGACCCATAAATTCAATGCCGCAAAAAGTTTGCCTAAAAATAAAATGAAAAAACTAACAGATGGGGAAACAATTTTAATAACATTTAAGAAAAATTAAGAGTTGATCAAAGGAAAATCAATTCTTAGGGAAAAAAATATATCAAGTGTTTATTAATGAATATATTCCAAACTGTGCAATAGTTACTTCTTTTTTTTTTTTTTAAATTTAAGTTTACGAAAACAAAATCTATAATATGAATAAGAAAAAATAAATTACCAGCTTTAACAAGTTCTTGCAATCTCACATTTTCAATATGAAAGTTTGGTCGTTCTGGGTTATTAAGAAGCCCATCCCACATAAGAACGGAATCCCTCAGACAAGGAGTGATATCCTCATAATCAAGTTTCATTCTTTTATGGGAAGCTGCATCCTGATTCACTGAAATAAAAAAGAAACAATGGACATTTTGAAAACTTGAAAAAATAAGAGAACAATTAATCCTTAACAGATTTAATGAGAAGACTAAACTCAACTATACAAGACGTCTACTCTTATCATTATACAATCAATAGTTTATTCCTAAACGGTTGGTCAAAGAGGAAACTTCCACCTACAGAGAAATGTTTCAAATAATGTCACCAATTAATTGACAGACTTCTGAGGATGATGGGTGAAAAATTTATTGAAATGGAAAGTTTTGCAAAACTAACAAAAGAAGAATTAGCTATTGCACAATAAAAAAAAGGACACAGAGTCGAGTCACATTAAAAAAAAAAAAGAAATTACACTATAATGTCTGAATAGATCTTGTGATCTGTCAAGGGAGAATTTTTACAGTTAGTTATCATGTGTAACATCCATGACTGCAAATTTCACTATTTTGAGAAAAAACGGTTGTGGTACAATCCAACTGCGGCATACAATATGCATGTGCACAAACTTAGTTCTCTAATAACATGTTCAGCAAAAAATAAATTTTCAGGGGTTATAGCTTCCAAGACAGAAAAAAAAAGGAACCATCCACGTTTTTGCCCCAGACAGAAAAAATAGGAAATTCATCAGATGGATGCTAAAGGATTGAGAATCTGCTGATATTCATAGCTCAAAATGATATTCTAGTGCAATATTATTTTTTATATAAAAATTAAACAAAACAATAAAAAGTAATTTTGTATTTCAAACATAAAATTTAAATGACACAAACAGTAGCATATACAGGATTTTCTCAGGGAGGGAATTCATCCTTTTTTCTTCCGGAGGGAGTTTTCAGTTCATATAAACATGATCTTGGCTCTGGGATACTCCCCTTGCTGTGCATGCTAGAACACACAAATATCGGAAAAATGATGGTTCATTATTGATAGAAAGGTGATCTGAAATGGGTGAATTGAGAACTCCATTTTTGGCACAAGATTCATTTCAAAAATTTGGCTTGGTTTTAAAAAAAAATGTTATTTAATTTGTGAGAACATAAAATATTCAGGTGGCACATGCATATTTTGGAAAAATATTAATTCATCAAATGGATGCTAAAGGATTGAGGCGCCACTTGGTACACATACTGTATATATAATGCAGCAAACTAAATTCAATTTCGCTCATAATTTTTTTAATTTCAACAGAGTGGTTTTCTAAATATTGTTTACAGCAAAAACATTTATCATTTGACATTTAAAATTTGACAATGTACAACGGCTGTGGATCGGTGGCTTTACAATAAGCTATTCTTCCACGCAATCAATGTATCACCATGTGGGGGCGGGACGTTTTTTGCCACTGGTCAAGCAGACCACCTCAATTTTTTTCTCAGTGGTCCAATTGTTTAACCACTGGTCTCGGATCAGCGGACCACCAATGATTTCGAACACTGATATATATACACACATATACTTAAAATATTTCTAGCAAAAGATAGACTCAAAAAAGTAACATTTTTTACCTCTTTATATTTTAGGGTTTTCCTATTGCACACGTGAAACAATTCTATTCAGTTTTTGTCTCCTCCAGTGACTAAAAGAAAACAGTCATTTCCAAGGCTTATTTAAAGCCTTGGACCTGCAGTTTAGAATTGTTTCCAAATGGCTAAACAAATCGTACTGAACAAAACTTTCTTATCACCAGAAAAACTTTAATGATTTCATAAAGTGCTGCAAATTGATCTGTGCAAAGCAATTGTTCAGTCAGCTCACTAAATATGTATAAGAATATGAAATTCTATGCAAAAATGTCTTAAGTCTGCTGTGAAACCCAAAAATCAATTCATGACTGGAGTTCTGTTCATTTCCTTATATTAAGACAAAATGAGGTAGGACAATTATAATGCAAACATACACACACAGGTGCAGCAAAAACATTTTTAAATTTACAATCTGACAGAGCAAAAAATTTAAATTTTTATAACGAGAAGTCCATTACAATGGCAATTTTCCAAGGATTGTAAGCTCTTGTTTTAACAGACTCTTCTGCTGTACTAAAGATCTGTTGCTTCATGTGATCTTTTTGAATCGAGTCCGGGTGAAATTTATAACTTTAATTTTTATAATAATGGAAAATAAACTTTGGCCTATTAATTATTGTAAAACTATAACTTTAAAAAAAACTAAATTACTTTCAATACTACCTTGCAGTTTTTTATTTTCCTTTTCCATACGAATCAACAATATTTCTTCAAGTATTGCTTTTCTCCACAAAGCTCTCAGCTGTTCTTTTGTCTTCTTCTTTGGTATTTCAGCCATATTTTCATATGACTGTTCCTCAGCACTTCTTTCAGTCTTACAGGGAGCTTTATGGAAGATAGCAAGTGGTTCTCAAAATGGATAGTTAATGCTAGACACACACACGTAAACACTAATTACATAGAAGTGACGATTAAGGAAAATTATGATTGAAAATAAAACTATACTTTTGCACATAGATTTTGCTTCTACAGAGGCAAAAAAGCACGTTAACAGAAAATTATGGAATTATAAATTGAATCAGTGAGGAAGAACCATACCAGTCCAAAATTCTTGATTCGAGATAATCAAGTTTTAAGTTTTAAAACAGGTACTGTACTTTCACTACTTCAAATTCAAAATATGCCTGGAACCAATGAAGGAAGGATGGTGTAGTACTGCTCTTATACTCAATGTTTAGATCTAAATTTATTGAACCAATTCACTTAAATAAATAAATAAATATATATATATATATATTTATATATATGTCACATTTTTATATATATATATATATAAATGTGGCAGAATTTGGACTTGAACTGTTCTTCTTCTCAGTGATATTCAATAATATATAATCTACTATACTTACTACTTTTAGGAGTATTCATGGGTGTCTGAACTCTGTGGAAAATTGCTTGTCGCCAAGAGCCTTTCTTACTTGGACTTTCACTTTCATCTTCACTAGAATATGGGGTTTGGTTTTGGTTTCCTATCTTCATGAAACTGGACAAATAATGTTGAAAAACAGTCTTTTTTTTATATATAGCAAAACATTAAAATATAAATATACAATGAAAATAAAATTTCACATATCAATTCCTTCTTAATTTTTTTCAATTAATATTGGCAGACTACATATTCAAACATACAATTCAATGTATTGCCAACTCTATACATATTAATTATGAAATATATTGAGAAATAGTTCTGCTACTGAAAATCTGTAAAAATATAACATTGTAAGGGAGAAATATCACATAAGTGCTGTGAGTGAGTGCAGGTTATATAATCCCCCCCATTAACCATACTCATTAACTTAATGAAAAATTTTCCCCTGCTGAAATATTTAAAAAAAATCCTTGATAATATAATTCAGATAAATTTTTAACTCAATGATAAAAAAAATTAAAAATTCAGATGAAGAATTATCACAGATTACAACATTGATGAAGTAACAATGAATTACAGACAATATAATCCTAATGATGAATATTCACTTTTAAATCTAGCATAAGCTGTGTTCAATTATTTCTATCCTGCAAATAAGGGATGTAAACCAATAGAAATCATACTTACATATTCATTATAGGACTTTTGGTTTGAGGAGGCGAATTTTTCTGATGAGGGTTTTTCTTCTTGTTAGCTTTCCGAACTTCATGAGTTGTACTGAAAGTAGAACTACGAGGTCTTTGTTGCAAAATAGATACAGGTTTTGTAGTCTCAGTTCCATCATAGCTACCTTCTCTGTATGGCGTCTCTAACAACTCATCATCTTTCAAAGTTGCCAGATCCTATTTGATGAAAAATTAATACCTTTATCACATGGCAAACTTAAACAGGGATAGACTTGTGGGTCTGGGGGTGAGGGTGTGATATCGAAACATATATGCAGTGGAACCACTTATAACAAAGTCAGATATTATTAAAGTATAGGTTATAGCAAATTTTTTTCAGTCCAAGTGAACCTGCAATACCAAAATTATATCAAAAATACTTTTAATGAATACTTGAATGAATTGTTGTATTTATGAGTATCGGATACAAAATTTTTTGAAAAGTGGAATTTTATCCATAGGATTCAGATTAGAAGGATAAGATTCCAAAATATTTCATAGAATTACAGACTTTTAGAACTAAAGTTAGTCTAACAGTTTGACAGACCACTTATAGCAATATTTCCATAAAACCAAAAATTATCTTTCAGAAACAGAGTGCGAAAGTGAAGTACTGCCATACTGTTTTATGAATGAAGGATTTGCATAACCAACCACAGTTTAACTTATATCAGCATTTTTCAATCTTTGTAAACTTCAGAACCACTGAAATGTTTGTACAGTTTGACAGACCACCACCCAGCAGTGGTTCTTGAACATTTGCCACCCTTAAATAATCTATGAAAGACCCACTTCAAAGCACTGAACAGGCAGTGCCATCTCAAGGCAGGGGCCCACCTGGGCATGGCCCGGGAGCCTCAAGCGAAGAGGGGCCTCACAAAAATAAGATCTGGTTGAAATTTTCGAGAAGTTGTTTAGTAAGGCCTCAGAAAAATCAATTGACCTGGATTAGCAAGATACTCTTAAGATGGCCCTGTGAACAAGCACACACCAATTTCAACAGCTTGCCTCTGACATAGGTTGCAGACACCCCTAGAAGATGTGATTCACACTTTGACAACCACTGATTCATATATGTGTGGGGGTATAATATTTTATTTTGCGACATTTGGATAATTTCATTTAAAGTTTGTGTAAATACTACTAGTCATATTTTTGTGGATGATTAGCTTGAGAAACGCTGCTTCAAATAGATTCCTATCATTAAACTTGAGAATTTATTGTGTATTAGTTATAACAAATATCGGATATTGCAAATTTTTTTCATGCACTTGTGCAACGTAGTTATATACAGGTTCGACTGTATTAGATTAGTTGACCCCAAATCATTGGCATTGGGAAAGCATAGCACCCTGTCCTCCATGTATCTCTGCCCATGAGATTACAAACCTATTTTTTAGAAAATCACTCAACTGCGACAGAATTTAATTCAGTTTTGATTGCACCGATTTTTTTTGATAGCTTGAAATTTTTGCATGAGATGAACATTAAGTTTGGTAAAACTTGCAAAAAGATTCATACTTACAGCAATAGTATTATCAGATATACTGGTTAAGCTGCGCTCTCGCACATCATCTCTGTGTTTTCTCTAAGATAAAAATTAGCATTACGAATTTAATACTTTTTTTAACAGATAAAATTTTTAGTTTTCAGATCGCTCATGAAAATTAAACTCACTTTCAAAATTGTTTCAAAAGAATTAGACAAGGATTTCTTTGCTTTCTGACGAAAGTTATCCAACTTTGAAGGCCCGTTCGATTTGTCTTTCAAGAAGACCATCTGTAAAACAAGTTCAGTTAAAATGTATTTTACTTATAAAAATATTCATACACAGCAATTAATATACAAATTAAGTACAAGTGGTCAATTTGGCAGATCTAGGGCTGTGTGGCAGCACAGTTCTACAAATCAAGGCTGAGGAAAAAATTAATTGTAGAAAAATTTGGAAAAAATATTTTGTCCGTAAAATTTGAACAATAAATTTAGTAGATGGAATAATTTGTAGAGAAAACTGCAATTTCTGATTGATTTCCTCTGGCTGGAAACAAAGCTGCAAGTTTTCATTGTTGTTTCACTGATGCAGCTTATATGCTGGACAGGAACTGGAACCTTATTGCACAAGTGAAAATTTTGTCTTGAGCTGCCCCTGGCTACAACACATTGTGATCCACTTATTTGGCAAACATTCCAGTATATATACATCTTCAAAACAAAACTTCTAAGCATTTCCCAACCTTGGATGTTTCATTATTACTCACTTCAAGCTCTTATTGCCATTACATGTTAAATACTGTTGAACCATTTTTTTAACCCCTTCATGTACAGACCAGGCTTTTGGCAACAAATTTGGATGATCTGTATTTGGGGTATCTGCGATAAATCTCAAAAACTGGTTTTCTTTTTCTTGTTCGTATGTTAGAAATAGAAGGGAGAAAAAAGATGAATGCAGTAGATTTCTCTTTCGTAACTTTTTGAGAGAAAAAAATCTGTAACGCAGAAAGTTCAAATATTTACACAGCTCCACAAAGAAAGATAATAAAAGGAGGGAATAATGAAGTGAACAGGGGAGAGGAGGTTGAAACAACTTCCACTCATAAAGTTAAAATGAAGCTTTACGATGATGAGAAAAGAGGTGAAAGAAGAAAGAAGGATCTGGGAATGAATTTCTTTCATTTGCATCGGGCTGAGATATCTCGTCCCTGATTGTTAAGGGTTTCAATTGCTATCACAAGATGTCTAATGTTAAAGTTGGCGTGTTCTAACGTGTCTACAGAGCTATGAATGTGGGGAATATCCTAATGGAAGGAGGAGAATGTATTCCACAATACAAAAATTAAATAAATAATGGGGTATCAAAATATATTCCTCAGAACAATTTCTATGATTATTTCTTCAGTAGCGTATGACATTGAGCTTATGAGAACATGCATTGCTGGTGAAACACTCTTGGGCACACCATGATTCCTCAATGAGATCTATGCAGGGATTTTCTATCTTCAAAGGAGATTCAAAAACTCCAGAAACTTCTTAATGAACAAAAGGATAAAGTTTCATAAATTTTTTTGGTGGGCAGTAAAGGTGGTGCGCAGCTTAGAAAATGTCAACTTCAATTACATGCAAACGCACGGTACATTACTTCGCTCATATTTTCACAAGCAATTGACTATTAGGGTTATCATAAATACTCAGTCTATTCTCCAGTCTTACTAGAAAGTTTCATTACATAACTACACCATATGTTACAACAAATTTTCTTAAAACTGTGAGGTGGACATAATGAATTAGATATTCACTGTGCCAAATTAACACACAATATTTGTATGCCTAAATGCCACAAACTCAAACATATGCATCAGATTAGTGGCTTTCTCTGTGCGTTAGGTAAAATATCCACCATACACATACAGACAGATAGACATGACAGGTTACTGCCCAGAGAGACCATCTTGGGATGGTTTGCACTCTTTATAAACATACATACAGGTATATTTTAAATAAAATCAAAATACTGCAGTGCTTTTTTTAAAATCTCTTTTATATCTGTCATGAAGTTTCTAAACTAGTAAGACATTAACGAAACGATGAACCTCTCTGCTAATTATATGAAGTACAGATGACTGGATACCAAGCGAAAATAATTGGGAAGAAAAGTTGCATTCTTGTGTGGGGAATCCGAACCACCAACCTCACACTTTCCAGGCGCGTGCTCTACCATTAAGCTACAGAGGACAGGCATTGTCTTTCCTAAGAACACTGTGTTCCTTTGGGCTGAACGGGACTGCAATAGACAGTTTCCTAACTCAGTAACAGCCTGTAATGAAATTATCCTCCAGATGGCGACATAGAAAGAAACAAAATAATTTTGTTGTTACGAGTATGAGCTGTTGCTGAGTCAGGAGGCTGTGTATTGCACAGTACCATTCAGTCCGAAGGAACACAGTGTTCTTAGGGAAGAAAATGTCAGTCCTCTGTAATTTAATAGTAGAATATGTGCCCAGAAAGTGCGAGGTTGGTGGTTTGATTCCCCAGACGAATTTGATTTTCCAATCATCTTGGCTTGGTATAGTGTCATCTGTATTTAGCACAGTAAGATATTATTTACATGCAAGACAATTTTTCTCTGATAAAATATCATACATTTTGTTTTTTCAATTCATAAAACTATTTATAATTAATGGTTTATATCAGTTTTGCCAAACTAAAATACAGGCAAATAAAATTTTACAGTAATTTAATATTTTTTTAAAGCAAAGTACACATATATTTTTATATACACAAAATTTCAACTTCAATTTTCATCTTACATCGTTTTTATTGCATGTGCCATTGTTGAGATGAACATGCTTCATTTGCCGCTGTTCACAAAATTCTCGGAGGTACATCATAATCACTTCGTTTTGCTCTTGCAGGCAATTAACATCAGCATCCTGTAAAAAGAATTCAAATACTATGTAGTTATTAAATATTTTCCTCACTGATTTTCTCTCATTCATTTTTTCTCCCACGTGTAAATATTTTTTAATCAGATATTGAAGAAGCTACCATGAAACTGCACATACACATCCTGCACTGCACTTCCTAAACATTTCTCTGAGGAAATTTCTAATAAATTTATTATGCTGGAAGGTGCTGTGTATGTGTAACACTAACACATTTATTATGTCTAAGTTATGTGTGTTTCATTTTCAAAGTCCTACCATCTGTCTTTCTCACTTTAAAAAAAAGCATGAGCTGGAAAAGGATTTCAGAGTACTCAAAAATGCCCTACAAGAATATCTTTCTGGAAAATAAATGGGGCACTATACTAGTTGTATTTTCACATTGTAGAAAGATAAATTTATTAATAAGATTTATATACAGTTCTAAAGAAATTTGTCATTGAAAACCAGTTGAAAGTTTGTGATAGGGTTGCTTTGCTGAAATTGTGTTCATTATAAGTATTTAAAATAACATAGATAGTTAATACGAAGTTTGGGGGACTTGAAAAAAAATGTGTTTTATGTGAAAATTCATAATATCTGCATTATAAGCAAGCCTGACTGTATAATCAGTTTCCTCCATACTTTGAGATAATTTAATTTCTGACACATTTCATTCTAATATAGGTAGTTCTGATTCTGTATTTCTGATAACTGAATTTTCATTGATCACTATTAAAATATTTATTTTGATAGAATCCATCATCACATAAAATAAAAGTTAAAAAAAACTTTAAAACACAGAGAGGTCATGTATTATACTTGTCTCAAACTCACCTCACACTTAGACATAATATCTAGACGATCACAGTCAGGTAAAGTATGCAATTTTGTGAGAATAGCACAATGAGTTTCTTCAGGTGGAAGACCTATGGAACCATAAGGTCATTATAGTGATCTTGATACATAATTATCCATTTGATAAGCATAAGAATAACAATCATAATTTTGAAATACTTCCTTTAGGAAATATTCCATTAAAAAAATACCTTCAATATCAGAGCATAGTCTATGAAGCCACTGCATTGGGCAACTTTCACATATTACAATTCTTGGGATGCTTGGAGCTTTAGGTTGCACTGGTGTATGAAGATAGTCTTGATGGGCTTTTTTGAAAGCAAGTCTCAATGACTGCATAATTTCATCGACCTAACATAAAACAAAATATTCAATTTTATAATGAAAGAATTTTCATATGTTAGATACACTTCAGGTCTTGGCACTAGAACTACAGAGCTGTCATTTTGACCGCAATTTGAAATTTCGTTTTTTATCCAGATTTTAAACACATTAAGAATGAATTTTTCAGGAAATAAAATTATTTTTCTCTTCTAAAAATAGAGTATAGAATCACTCATGCTTCGTTACATTTCAGAAGTAAGCAAGCATACCAGGTGTTTGAAAAAAAAGATGGGCTAATTTTTAAAAGGAGGTAGTATACATTGAACATCGAAGGACCGGACACACCTCGCTTCCCCTCTCAGAGAGATATTGAAGCTTTCCCGGGGGATTGGTGTATCCAGAAATTTATTAATTTATATGAAAATAAACAATGATATACATATATACAATAAAGAATCTGGAGTAAAAATTATGATGATAGTGTCTTTGCATACAACACAACTATTTCGGCAGTTAGTAAATTCAGTTTTAGCTTCAACCATAAGATCGCTTGACTGCTCCAACTGAGATGGGGGTGGGACATAGGAGGTAGAACCCTAAGAATTTAGGTCACTCGATTGCCCAAGAATTTTTTTGAAAAGTGCCCTCACTGATTAATGAACATAAAAAGCAATGTACATACACTCTTCCCCTTCCCCCACACTTTATCGAATTCCTTATATATGAAAAGTCTGACATCCCTAGTAAACTTCAATGGTTTTGCCTTATTGGTACCCCTGGTTGTGGGAGTCATTTGATTACCATGGAGCAACTTACATTAACATTTCTGACATATATCAATGAATAATATGCAATGTAAATGTGAAAAAATATGAACACAATATTTTTCACAGAGTTGGGGCCCCAGGAACTCATTTCCCCTAAAAAAAACCTCATACAAAAATATTTCAAAACAGGCAACCCTAGTCGTTATGGCATTTGGTTTAATTTAAAATTTATCAACATTTACAGCAGTATCATAAATTTTGCAATAGCGGTCAAAAAGACCGCTCCGGTCTTTTGTTTTAAATTTCCTAGTGTTAAATTTGACATACCCAGAAAAAAAAAAAAGAATCATTAGGAAATAGTTACTCACGATAAAAAAACCAGTAATATTCTAATGAAAATAATGGAGATTGCTTGTAATATCAAAAAGTCTGTGAATATTGTTTTATTAAAGAATCTCACTGTGTTTCATTACATAAATGCTCATACCACTTTCTCTGTCTGGCAACGAAAGATATAACCAGCATAAAAATCAGCACCAGCTAATGCAGTTTCCCGGCATATAAAACCAAAATGATCAAGATGTTTTGTACCCTGCAGAAACAAAATATATACAAAAATGAGAAGCCTGAAGCATAAAATTTAATAAATAGCTGATCACAATTCATGAAATAAACACTGAATAAGTTTGTCAACTTATGATTAAAACCTATTGCTTAAAAATTTAAATTGAGTTGTCGATTTTAGGCAATAAAAAATTCAAGTAACAAATGAAAAAAATAAGTACATGTAAACATGCTCAATTCCGACTTGCTTGCTACACGAAAGAAAAACTTGGTATCATCTCAGTATGTTGAATGCTGATAATACCAATTGCTTAACATCTAATTGTAGTTAAATTTTTAAGTCTTTCTAAAAAAGGGAAGAAATATCCAAATGTACATTATAATGATATCAGTGCATTAAAACTGTATTACAGGCATTCATGCACATGCACACACCCCACTTTACACGACAAATCGGTTCAGCAAAATAATTGCATACGACAAAATCGTATAAAGTGAGTTAAATTTAACATGGGTAAGATAGAGGGTTTTCTTCGGAAAGGATAAGAAAAAACTTCAGAAGGAAAGCTAGAAAATTCTGAATATCCCTTGCAAATATCCCAATTCTAGATTCATTAGGATCGTTTTCCTTGATTAAAATTATGACATTTTAGATATGCCACCAAAAGATTCCCATTAGTGAGTTCTGGTGAGATGGAGTTGAATGTTTCTTCCATACTTGACACACCTTCATCAACAAATTCAACCGATTTTGTCATTTTAACTATGTGAGAAAGATTAATTTTTCAATTAATTAATTGCAAATCCATTTTCAGGATTAAACTCAAACTGCAGAAAAAATTTTGCATGTAGCCATTTTTAAAATTAACTTTTCAAAAAATCTCTTATAACAAAATGTGTAAAGTGAAACCAGATAAAACAAGGAATACCTGTAATGAAAAAAAATAAAATAAGATATTTAAAAAATCCAGAGGCGACAGAATTCTTAATTATTTTTTACCCTTGAATTTGGCATCCCAAACTTCATAAGAATCAACTATCACTTGAAAAGTAATAGTTGATTCTTATGAAGTTTTGCCATCAACTATTACCTTCTCAAGTAATAGTTGATAGAGATTATACAAAAGAAAATAGTGATTAATTTTCAATTGAAGGTTTTTAACTTTATAATTTAACTAAAACCATACAAAGAAGTTTGTACATCCTCAAAGGACTAGAAAAACATTTGATGTAGTAAATACTGTAACTTGAAAGCCTTGACATATATATGTCAACTGAAATAAAAAATTTTCAAATAAAATTGAGATTGTTTATTTTTACATTGAAGCAAAGGGCTTTAAATTCCAATGAAATTATAAGATGGATACTGTACGAGACAGAAACCTGTCTTGAACAGAACAAACAAATAGTCTAATGCATAATTAATGTTTTTTTCAATTATGGGAAACACCTTTTTAAGGGAACCAGAAACTGTGCAACGCAGAAACGGAAGGCATATTTGGTCAACTTTTATATTAAGAAAACCTGCTTAAGCAGAAAGAATTTTTGGCCAAGTGAAAGTTTTTGTCTTTTGGATGAGAGGAAGTTAGATCGTACTAATCCCCCTTTTGTTAGGAAACTTTATTTCTTGGAAAAATAATGAATGCTTATTATCTGGCTGAACTGGTTCTGGAAGCAAGGGGTTGGGCTTGGGTGGAAGCGGATTTACAATTCAAAATTTAATAAACGCCTGTTTAGCATTTCATCTATGATGAAAATGGTGGCTTTTGTTTGAAAGGACTCCTTTTTCTTGTAAGACTAATATATGATATGATGAAAATATAAATTTAAACTAGAATTAAATATGCAATTTCAAATGCATAGTAATATGAAACAGCAAACAAAAAATTCAAAAATATAACATGCATGTCTCTCTTTAATTGGTTTATAGTAGTTAAGGTGACATACTCAAAATTTAAGTTTTGCTAGAAATAAATCACTGCACATATTTTTGTGTGCACCTTTATAAAGCAGGAACCTGTCTAGAATGGAAAATAATTCCAGTTTCACTGTAATATATAGATGCAAAACAGTTAAACTTATCCTATTCATACTCGGAATTTTTTGATGAATTTTATTTTCAATTCAACAAAAGTGAAATTTGTTTTATTAGGAGAAAGGTCACATATCTAATTGAAATGCATGATAAATTTACAATCTACAAACCAATGATCATGAATTATGGAAAAAAACTTATGGTTATCCCATCATACTTATAAAAAAAATGAAAAACATTCTTGATGAAGTGTAAAACATACCTGAGAACAATGTGCGATATCATTGAAGGTTTTACTAAGAAGAGCCTGTTTTTTATCCATACCAATAAGGCAAAGTTCAGTCTTGCCAATTAGAAAAAGCATAGTACGATTTCGCTGCTGCTGATTTGATGACTGTGCGGGAGAAGTGAAGGCACGAGGTCTTCGCATATCATTGGAACCTCCGCTTCCTGTCCTGTGTCTGTAAGCGGGAAGTGACACTTGTTTTACAGGATTGTGATTCATACCAAATGTTCCACTTGATGATAATGCTCTGTCCCTTAAAATTAAAAAAATACACGAGAAACACAAATGAGTAAAATTACAAGAAAATTCTGAATGAACAAAATTTAAAAGCCTTTAACTAAAATTTTAGGTAACAGGCTTTTTCAAATGTATATAAAAAATTTTCTGATGTTTCCGCATGAGTTTTATACTTACTTCACAAAATTATGAAAGGAAATATGGTTTTTATATTAAAATTCTTAATTGCATAGGTAGACATAAAAACCCATGTTGAAAAAGCACATTAAACGCATAAACATGGAATATTATTCCTTCTGAATTAATGTTTATTCATCCATGAAAATGAAAAAGTGTGTGTGAAAATAGGCAAAAACTCAAAAATGAAATTATGGTCGTGTTCAAAGCACAGGAATAGTCTCTGAAGTTTACTCAAATCTTTGAAAGCCCTGCACTTAAGCATGTTAAAACTAATTAATTTTAAAAATATATTTTGGGAAACACCAAAAAATATCTTGAATGGGTGTTATGCATCTGGGGTGAAATTTAACACTGGGAAAACCAATTATGGCTTTTTGATATGAACATTATGACAGACGATAGCTTACGATAAAGGAAGAAGATAAGATTACTGGCTCGTTAGGTCACTGCTTTCAAGATGAAGCTTCAATCTTTTTTGCCCACTCTTCTAATTCAACTTTCACACAATTTTTATACTTTATTCCCATGCATTAGCAGCCATGTTCAGAAATTCAAATCCCAGATTCCAGGAAGTCTTGAATATCTGAACTTTAAGGTTTGATTGAATTGATTGATTCAGACCTTGTCTGTTCTCTGAATTTTACAATACTTTTCATTTTACGAATTACGTTGGAGACTGTTTAAATTCCACATTTGCTTATACTACTACAAACCTTGATTTATCAAAAGTTTCTGATACTAAGCATTTGATCTCGTACATTAGATAAGCTTAATAAAAAATTAGACTGAGAAGTATGTTTGGATTTTTAGATCATGTGTTTAAGAATGGAATAAGCAGAGCAAGAAATTAAAAAAATTATAAGTTAATACAAAAGCAACAGCAGATTTCTGCAATCTCTGAACATGCAAAACATTATCTGCATTTCATATTAGGCTGGTGATAATTGGGTTGGAGCAATGCGTAGATGATTAATTTTCATTATCGTTATCAATTTCCTGGACAAAACATGTTGGCTACAGTGAAAAATATGATTTTATTTACATTCGTGCATTCATTCAATATTTAATATAGATATCAGTCTTCCGAATACGATCATGCTTGTTGAACCTCAGTCTTTCCAGCATGCCAGGAACAACCAGACTCCAACATTTTAAAAGCTGGTGTCACCAAATCTTTTATGGTAAGCCGGCTAATGGGGTGTGGGGGCATACAGTATATATTGTATATATTATACATACACATATTGTTGATTAATTGAATAACATTTTGAGAAGTTTAAAAAAATTCAATATTACATTATAAAAACATTTATTCACCTTGGCTGCCAATTTGATTTTATATCATTCAGGTCTTGAACAATATCAGCACATGTTGGACTATCAAGACTCTGTGTATGAGTGATGAGAGATGATGGAGGCATTAGAGTGTTGTTCTTCCCAGTTGCCTGCAGAGACTGGTTGAAAGATGATGTAGATATGCTGGGACTAATACCCACAATGAAGTTTTCTGAGCTGCATGGAGAACTAAAGGCTGTGATATTGAATGGATCTGAACAACTCTTTGGAATACCCTAAAAGGGGGAAAAAGATTAAATCAATTAGGAAAATAACACCAGAAAATATCATTTTTAAACATACACCATCAATTACATCTGAACAAAAACTATATTTTAGAACACTTTGAAATTAAAGTTTTCATAACAATTGATTGAAATTTCTATGTTTTTGTGAAATGTGAACACAAATTGAAATAAAGTTAACTTTTTTTTTTCATCACGTCATGATTTCTGTGTCATCATACTGTTTACTTTTTATTACCAGTTTGCTCTACAACATTTTTTTTTAATCACAAAAGAATGAATAGATATGACGCCTGTTTGTGAAATGTTTCCTTTGAAGCAGATACCCTGTGTAACTATGGATTTTTTTTTACCAGGGTTTGCACAAAAATGTGAATGCAGATTTAAAGAATTTTTTATAGCATGCTAAAATTAGAAGCAAAAAAAAAAGAACTTCAACAACCAGCTCTTTCACTTGGTCATGGTGTATGTGTTATCTTCATTTTTTCCCAGGTAAACAGTTTCCTCAATAGTGAGTGGTTGAGGAAATACTCTTTTGCTTGAGGGGTGAAGTTTCTTACTTTTCATAGAACTTAGAGGCAGTACTAGAGGATATCACAAAAAGGATTGTAATTTGCACTTATATCTTTGCATGACTCAGGCAGATACGGAGTGATAGCAGAGAGATCACCCCTAACCCACTCCCAAAAATTTTTTTACCAATACCATAGTTGGGAAGATGGAGGTGAAAAAATCGCCTCCCCCTTCACTACCCAGTGATCCCCCCCAATTCGAAGGACTTTTATTTGTTCATTGTATGACCCCTGGAAAAAATTTTGATAGCTACACACAATATCTACTTCAAAGGAAACACAGCATAAACAGTTTTTTTTTACCCGGTACCTGTTTTAAATACTCTGCACATCTTTGTGAATAAAATGGTTCTAAAACTCTTTTTGAACCAGTATATAAAGGCTATCGCCTCTTATTGTTATACAATAGGTTAATGATTTATATTTAAGAATTTTGGCTAAGACCTTCGTTACAAAAAATGTTTTACATGTGATTACAAATACAACGCCACAACAGGCAAAATGCCCAACGAGGTGGCTGATAAAAAGATGCCCATAAAAATATGGATGTCATATATTTCAAAAAAAAAAAAACAGCAACCCAATTAAACATGCAAATAACACAAATTATAAACAATATATACACATGATAAAATATTATACAATGCCCATAAAGAATACCTATGGTTGTCTTATTCTAAGAATGGATAGCTTCTCGATTTACCCAAACATGTTTATCATATTTTGTTTTAAACGTGTCAATTGTGTTACAATTTACTACCTCTGGGGGTAAGCTATTCCATTTATTAACAACCCTATTAGAGAAAAATTCCCTGCGACACCATAACCTTGCATTGTCCCTCACCAATCAATACTGGTGTCCCCTTGTAAAAGCAGTTGATTGGCGGTGTACTAAAAGTTCATGGTCCATACTATCCATCCCATTGAAAATTTTGAACACTTCGATCATATTTCCTCTACACCTACGTTCATCCAATGTAAACATATTCAAAAAATGAAGTCTCTCTTCATAACTCAAGCCCTGTGTGCCAACAAGGACATGCACAGTTCTTCTCTGCACTCCTTCAACCAATTCTATGTCCCTCTGTAGGTATCATCTTAGAAGTCATTTATGTCAGAAATATTATTTCTGAAAAAATTAGAAGATTGAAATTTTTATACAGTCCCTAGGTCTATGAAAAAATTCCTTTTATGGCCCCAACAATTTAAGTTATAACTAATCAAAGTTGAAACTTTTATTTATTTTTTTTTTTTTTTGAGAAACGAAATAGGGGGACATATAATTTTTTTATAAGAATTTATTTGTGCAAGCAAGAGCCCTGGAATTATCAGTACATTACGAACAGTTGCTTTGACAAATGACAAAATATACAAAATGGCAACATATTACTAACATTAGTAAATACATGTAAAAGTATTAACTCAGCAAAACATTGCTAAGAGCGTGAGGAAAAAATAAATATTTTGGATTATCAAAATTACATATTTTGGCACACATAATGTTAACCACTTTAGTTTATTCACTAGGAGCATGATTGGAAACAGTCATTGATCAGCTATTCATATATACTGTACGTGAGCTAGACATGTTATATGAAAAGCATGTAGAGAAACAAACTTTTCTAATGTATTCTCATCTATTCTTATGCATGGGCTGCTTTTGTCTAAAACTCTTAATATCTTGATGAGAATTTGACA